>NC_060177.1:69062653-69217653 GCF_021184085.1 Oncorhynchus gorbuscha
TCTTCTTAGTGTTTTCTCATTCAGGTGGGGTGTGTAGACTGCTACTATCCCCCTCTTTGTGTTATGTCCCTGTCTCGTAGCTGAGAGAATGAATGAGAGTCCAAGTAATGTCTGAGATAGACCCAGCCTGTCTGTTTGTCTATTAATGTCTGAGATAGACCCAGCCTGTCTGTCTGTCTGTCTAGTAATGTCTGAGATAGACCCAGCCTGTCTGTCTGTCTGTCTGTCTGTCTGTCTGTCTGTCTGTCTGTCTGTCTGTCTGTCTGTCTGTCTGTCTGTCTGTCTGTCTGTCTGTCTGTCTGTCTGTCTGTCTGTCTGTCTGTCTGTCTGTCTGTCTGTCTGTCTGTCTAGTAATGTCTGAGATAGACCCAGCCTGTCTGTTTGTCTGTCTAGTAATGTCTGAGATAGACCCAGCCTGTCTGTCTGTTTGTCTATTAATGTCTGAGATAGACCCAGCCTGTCTGTCTGTCTGTCTGTCTAGTAATGTCTGAGATAGACCCAGACTGTCTGTCTGTCTGTCTAGTGATGTCTGAGATAGACCCAGTCTGTCTGTCTGTCTGTCTAGTAATGTCTGAGATAGACCCAGCCTGTCTGTCTGTCTGTCTGTCTAGTAATGTCTGAGATAGACCCAGCCTGTCTGTCTGTCTGTCTAGTAATGTCTGAGATATACCCAGCCTGTCTGTCTGTCTAGTAATGTCTGAGATAGACCCAGCCTGTCTGTTTGTCTGTCTAGTAATGTCTGAGATAGACCCAGCCTGTCTGTCTGTCTAGTAATGTCGGAGATAGACCCAGCCTGTCTATCTGTCTAATAATGTCTGAGGTAACCCAGCCTGTCTATCTGTCCTGGTAATATCTGAGGTAGACCGAGTCTGTCTAGTAATGTCTGAGGTAGACCCAGCCTGTGTATCTGTCTAGTAATATCTGAGGTAGACCCAGCCTGTCTATCTGTCCTAGTAATATCTGAGGTAGACCCAGCCTGTCTATCTGTCTCGTAATATCTGAGGTAGACCCAGCCTGTCTGTCTGTCTGTCTGTCTGTCTGTCTGTCTGTCTGTCTGTCTGTCTGTCTGTCTGTCTGTCTGTCTGTCTGTCTGTCTAGTAATATCTGAGGTTGACCCAGCCTGTCTGTCTGTCTAGTAATATCTGAGGTAGACCCAGCGTGTCTATCTGTCTAGTAATATCTCAGGTAGACCCAGCCTGTCTGTCTAGTAATATCTTAGGTAGACCCAGCCTGTCTTTCTAGTAATATCTCAGGTAGACCCAGCCTGTCTTTCTAGTAATATCTCAGGTAGACCCAGCCTGTCTGTCTAGTAATATCTCAGGTAGACCCAGCCTGTCTGTCTAGTAATATCTCAGGTAGACCCAGCCTGTCTGTCTAGTAATATCTCAGGTAGACCCAGCCTGTCTGTCTAGTAATATCTCAGGTAGACCCAGCCTTTCTATCTGTCTAGTAATATCTGAGGTAGACCCAGCCTGTCTATCTGTCTAGTAATATCTGAGGTAGACCCAGCCTGTCTATCTGTCCTAGTAATATCTGAGGTCGACCCAGCCTGTCTGTCTAGTAATATCTTAGGTAGACCCAGCCTTTCTATCTGTCTGGTAATATCTGAGGTAGACCCAGCCTGTCTGTCTAGTAATATCTGAGGTAGACCCAGCCTTTCTATCTGTCTGGTAATATCTGAGGTAGACCCAGCCTGTCTATCTGTCCTAGTAATATCTGAGGTAGACCCAGCCTGTCTATCTGTCTCGTAATATCTGAGGTAGACCCAGCCTGTCTGTCTGTCTGTCTGTCTAGTAATATCTGAGGTTGACCCAGCCTGTCTGTCTGTCTGTCTAGTAATATCTGAGGTAGACCCAGCGTGTCTATCTGTCTAGTAATATCTCAGGTAGACCCAGCCTGTCTGTCTAGTAATATCTCAGGTAGACCCAGCCTGTCTGTCTACTAATATCTTAGGTAGACCCAGCCTGTCTGTCTGTCTAGTAATATCTGAGGTAGACCCAGCCTGTCTGTCTGTCTAGTAATATCTGAGGTAGACCCAACCTGTCTGTCTGTCTAGTAATATCTGAGGTTGACCCAGCCTGTCTGTCTGTCTGTCTGTCTGTCTGTCTGTCTGTCTGTCTGTCTGTCTGTCTGTCTGTCTGTCTGTCTGTCTGTCTGTCTGTCTGTCTGTCTGTCTGTCTGTCTGTCTGTCTGTCTGTCTGTCTGTCTGTCTAGTAATATCTGAGGTAGACCCAGCCTGTCTGTCTGTCTAGTAATATCTGAGGTAGACCCAGCCTGTCTGTCTAGTAATATCTCAGGTAGACCCAACCTGTCTGTCTAGTAATATCTCAGGTAGACCCAGCCTGTCTGTCTAGTAATATCTCAGGTAGACCCAGCCTGTCTGTCTAGTAATATCTCAGGTAGACCCAGCCTGTCTTTCTAGTAATATCTTAGGTAGACCCAGCCTTTCTATCTGTCTAGTAATATCTGAGGTAGACCCAGCATGTCTGTCTAGTAATATCTTAGGTAGACCCAGCCTGTCTGTCTAGTAATATCTGAGGTAGACCCAGCCTGTCTGTCTAGTAATATCTCAGGTAGACCCAGCCTGTCTGTCTAGTAATATCTTAGGTAGACCCAGCCTGTCTGTCTAGTAATATCTTAGGTAGACCCAGCCTGTCTGTCTGTCTAGTAATATCTGAGGTAGACCCAGCCTGTCTGTCTAGTAATATCTCAGGTAGACCCAGCCTGTCTGTCTAGTAATATCTTAGGTAGACCCAGCCTGTCTGTCTAGTAATATCTTAGGTAGACCCAGCCTGTCTGTCTAGTAATATCTGAGGTAGACCCAGCCTGTCTGTCTAGTAATATCTCAGGTAGACCCAGCCTGTCTGTCTAGTAATATCTTAGGTAGACCCAGCCTGTCTGTCTAGTAATATCTTAGGTAGACCCAGCCTGTCTGTCTGTCTAGTAATATCTGAGGTAGACCCAGCCTGTCTGTCTAGTAATATCTCAGGTAGACCCAGCCTGTCTGTCTGTCTAGTAATATCTCAGGTAGACCCAGCATGCCTGTCTAGTAATATCTCAGGTAGACCCAGCCTGTCTGTCTAGTAATATCTTAGGTAGACCCAGCCTTTCTATCTGTCTAGTAATATCTTAGGTAGACCCAGCCTTTCTATCTGTCTAGTAATATCTGAGGTAGACCCAGCCTGTCTGTCTAGTAATATCTGAGGTAGACCCAGCCTGTCTGTCTAGTAATATCTCAGGTAGACCCAGCCTGTCTGTCTAGTAATATCTTAGGTAGACCCAGCCTTTCTATCTGTCTAGTAATATCTCAGGTAGACCCAGCCTGTCTGTCTAGTAATATCTTAGGTAGACCCAGCCTTTCTATCTGTCTAGTAATATCTGAGGTAGACCCAGCCTGTCTATCTGTCCTAGTAATATCTGAGGTAGACCCAGCCTGTCTATCTGTCTGTCTGTCTAGTAATATCTGAGGTTGACCCAGCCTGTCTGTCTGTCTGTCTAGTAATATCTGAGGTAGACCCAGCGTGTCTATCTGTCTAGTAATATCTCAGGTAGACCCAGCCTGTCTGTCTAGTAATATCTCAGGTAGACCCAGCCTGTCTTTCTAGTAATATCTCAGGTAGACCCAGCCTGTCTTTCTAGTAATATCTCAGGTAGACCCAGCCTGTCTGTCTAGTAATATCTCAGGTAGACCCAGCCTGTCTGTCTAGTAATATCTCAGGTAGACCCAGTCTGTCTTTCTAGTAATATCTCAGGTAGACCCAGCCTGTCTTTCTAGTAATATCTTAGGTAGACCCAGCATGTCTGTCTAGTAATATCTCAGGTAGACCCAGCCTGTCTGTCTAGTAATATCTCAGGTAGACCCAGCCTGTCTTTCTAGTAATATCTCAGGTAGACCCAGCCTGTCTTTCTAGTAATATCTCAGGTAGACCCAGCCTGTCTGTCTAGTAATATCTCAGGTAGACCCAGCCTGTCTGTCTAGTAATATCTCAGGTAGACCCAGCCTGTCTGTCTAGTAATATCTCAGGTAGACCCAGCCTGTCTGTCTAGTAATATCTCAGGTAGACCCAGCCTGTCTGTCTAGTAATATCTCAGGTAGACCCAGCCTTTCTATCTGTCTAGTAATATCTGAGGTAGACCCAGCCTGTCTATCTGTCTAGTAATATCTGAGGTAGACCCAGCCTGTCTATCTGTCCTAGTAATATCTGAGGTCGACCCAGCCTGTCTGTCTAGTAATATCTTAGGTAGACCCAGCCTTTCTATCTGTCTGGTAATATCTGAGGTAGACCCAGCCTGTCTGTCTAGTAATATCTGAGGTAGACCCAGCCTGTCTATCTGTCCTAGTAATATCTGAGGTAGACCCAGCCTGTCTATCTGTCTCGTAATATCTGAGGTAGACCCAGCCTGTCTGTCTGTCTGTCTGTCTGTCTAGTAATATCTGAGGTTGACCCAGCCTGTCTGTCTGTCTGTCTAGTAATATCTGAGGTAGACCCAGCGTGTCTATCTGTCTAGTAATATCTCAGGTAGACCCAGCCTGTCTGTCTAGTAATATCTCAGGTAGACCCAGCCTGTCTGTCTAGTAATATCTTAGGTAGACCCAGCCTGTCTGTCTGTCTAGTAATATCTGAGGTAGACCCAGCCTGTCTGTCTGTCTAGTAATATCTGAGGTAGACCCAACCTGTCTGTCTGTCTAGTAATATCTGAGGTTGACCCAGCCTTTCTATCTGTCTAGTAATATCTGAGGTAGACCCAGCCTGTCTGTCTGTCTGTCTGTCTGTCTGTCTGTCTGTCTGTCTGTCTGTCTGTCTGTCTGTCTGTCTGTCTGTCTGTCTGTCTGTCTGTCTGTCTGTCTGTCTGTCTGTCTGTCTGTCTGTCTGTCTGTCTGTCTGTCTGTCTGTCTAGTAATATCTGAGGTAGACCCAGCCTGTCTGTCTGTCTAGTAATATCTGAGGTAGACCCAGCCTGTCTGTCTAGTAATATCTCAGGTAGACCCAACCTGTCTGTCTAGTAATATCTCAGGTAGACCCAGCCTGTCTGTCTAGTAATATCTGAGGTAGACCCAGCCTGTCTGTCTAGTAATATCTTAGGTAGACCCAGCATGTCTGTCTAGTAATATCTCAGGTAGACCCAGCCTGTCTGTCTAGTAATATCTTAGGTAGACCCAGCCTGTCTGTCTAGTAATATCTCAGGTAGACCCAGCCTGTCTGTCTAGTAATATCTCAGGTAGACCCAGCCTGTCTGTCTAGTAATATCTTAGGTAGACCCAGCCTGTCTGTCTAGTAATATCTTAGGTAGACCCAGCCTTTCTATCTGTCTAGTAATATCTTAGGTAGACCCAGCCTTTCTATCTGTCTAGTAATATCTGAGGTAGACCCAGCCTGTCTGTCTAGTAATATCTGAGGTAGACCCAGCCTGTCTGTCTAGTAATATCTTAGGTAGACCCAGCATGTCTGTCTGTCTAGTAATATCTGAGGTAGACCCAGCCTGTCTGTCTAGTAATATCTGAGGTAGACCCAGCATGTCTGTCTGTCTAGTAATATCTGAGGTAGACCCAGCATGTCTGTCTGTCTAGTAATATCTGATGTCGACCCAGCCTGTCTGTCTAGTAATATCTTAGGTAGACCCAGCCTGTCTGTCTAGTAATATCTGAGGTAGACCCAGCCTGTCTGTCTAGTAATATCTGAGGTAGACCCAGCATGTCTGTCTAGTAATATCTTAGGTAGACCCAGCCTGTCTGTCTAGTAATATCTTAGGTAGACCCAGCCTGTCTGTCTAGTAATATCTGAGGTAGACCCAGCATGTCTGTCTAGTAATATCTTAGGTAGACCCAGCCTGTCTGTCTAGTAATATCTGAGGTAGACCCAGCATGTCTGTCTAGTAATATCTTAGGTAGACCCAGCCTGTCTGTCTAGTAATATCTTAGGTAGACCCAGCATGTCTGTCTAGTAATATCTTAGGTAGACCCAGCCTGTCTGTCTAGTAATATCTGAGGTAGACCCAGCATGTCTGTCTAGTAATATCTCAGGTAGACCCAGCCTGTCTGTCTAGTAATATCTGAGGTAGACCCAGCCTGTCTGTCTAGTAATATCTTAGGTAGACCCAGCATGTCTGTCTGTCTAGTAATATCTGAGGTAGACCCAGCCTGTCTGTCTAGTAATATCTTAGGTAGACCCAGCATGTCTGTCTGTCTAGTAATATCTGAGGTAGACCCAGCCTGTCTTTCTAGTAATATCTCAGGTAGACCCAGCCTGTCTTTCTAGTAATATCTCAGGTAGACCCAGCCTGTCTGTCTAGTAATATCTCAGGTAGACCCAGCCTGTCTGTCTAGTAATATCTCAGGTAGACCCAGCCTGTCTGTCTAGTAATATCTCAGGTAGACCCAGCCTGTCTGTCTAGTAATATCTCAGGTAGACCCAGCCTTTCTATCTGTCTAGTAATATCTGAGGTAGACCCAGCCTGTCTATCTGTCTAGTAATATCTGAGGTAGACCCAGCCTGTCTATCTGTCCTAGTAATATCTGAGGTCGACCCAGCCTGTCTGTCTAGTAATATCTTAGGTAGACCCAGCCTTTCTATCTGTCTGGTAATATCTGAGGTAGACCCAGCCTGTCTGTCTAGTAATATCTGAGGTAGACCCAGCCTGTCTATCTGTCCTAGTAATATCTGAGGTAGACCCAGCCTGTCTATCTGTCTCGTAATATCTGAGGTAGACCCAGCCTGTCTGTCTGTCTGTCTGTCTAGTAATATCTGAGGTTGACCCAGCCTGTCTGTCTGTCTGTCTAGTAATATCTGAGGTAGACCCAGCGTGTCTATCTGTCTAGTAATATCTCAGGTAGACCCAGCCTGTCTGTCTAGTAATATCTCAGGTAGACCCAGCCTGTCTGTCTAGTAATATCTTAGGTAGACCCAGCCTGTCTGTCTGTCTAGTAATATCTGAGGTAGACCCAGCCTGTCTGTCTGTCTAGTAATATCTGAGGTAGACCCAACCTGTCTGTCTGTCTAGTAATATCTGAGGTTGACCCAGCCTGTCTGTCTGTCTGTCTGTCTGTCTGTCTGTCTGTCTGTCTGTCTGTCTGTCTGTCTGTCTGTCTGTCTGTCTGTCTGTCTGTCTGTCTGTCTGTCTGTCTGTCTGTCTGTCTGTCTGTCTGTCTGTCTGTCTGTCTGTCTGTCTGTCTGTCTAGTAATATCTGAGGTAGACCCAGCCTGTCTGTCTGTCTAGTAATATCTGAGGTAGACCCAGCCTGTCTGTCTAGTAATATCTCAGGTAGACCCAACCTGTCTGTCTAGTAATATCTCAGGTAGACCCAGCCTGTCTGTCTAGTAATATCTCAGGTAGACCCAGCCTGTCTTTCTAGTAATATCTCAGGTAGACCCAGCCTGTCTGTCTAGTAATATCTCAGGTAGACCCAGCCTGTCTTTCTAGTAATATCTTAGGTAGACCCAGCCTGTCTGTCTAGTAATATCTTAGGTAGACCCAGCATGTCTGTCTAGTAATATCTTAGGTAGACCCAGCCTGTCTGTCTAGTAATATCTGAGGTAGACCCAGCCTGTCTGTCTAGTAATATCTCAGGTAGACCCAGCCTGTCTGTCTAGTAATATCTTAGGTAGACCCAGCCTGTCTGTCTAGTAATATCTTAGGTAGACCCAGCCTGTCTGTCTGTCTAGTAATATCTGAGGTAGACCCAGCATGTCTGTCTAGTAATATCTCAGGTAGACCCAGCCTGTCTGTCTAGTAATATCTTAGGTAGACCCAGCATGTCTGTCTGTCTAGTAATATCTGAGGTAGACCCAGCCTGTCTGTCTAGTAATATCTGAGGTAGACCCAGCATGTCTGTCTGTCTAGTAATATCTGAGGTAGACCCAGCATGTCTGTCTGTCTAGTAATATCTGATGTCGACCCAGCCTGTCTGTCTAGTAATATCTTAGGTAGACCCAGCCTGTCTGTCTAGTAATATCTGAGGTAGACCCAGCCTGTCTGTCTAGTAATATCTGAGGTAGACCCAGCATGTCTGTCTAGTAATATCTTAGGTAGACCCAGCCTGTCTGTCTAGTAATATCTTAGGTAGACCCAGCCTGTCTGTCTAGTAATATCTGAGGTAGACCCAGCATGTCTGTCTAGTAATATCTTAGGTAGACCCAGCCTGTCTGTCTAGTAATATCTGAGGTAGACCCAGCATGTCTGTCTAGTAATATCTTAGGTAGACCCAGCCTGTCTGTCTAGTAATATCTTAGGTAGACCCAGCATGTCTGTCTAGTAATATCTTAGGTAGACCCAGCCTGTCTGTCTAGTAATATCTGAGGTAGACCCAGCATGTCTGTCTAGTAATATCTCAGGTAGACCCAGCCTGTCTGTCTAGTAATATCTGAGGTAGACCCAGCCTGTCTGTCTAGTAATATCTTAGGTAGACCCAGCATGTCTGTCTGTCTAGTAATATCTGAGGTAGACCCAGCCTGTCTGTCTAGTAATATCTTAGGTAGACCCAGCATGTCTGTCTGTCTAGTAATATCTGAGGTAGACCCAGCCTGTCTTTCTAGTAATATCTCAGGTAGACCCAGCCTGTCTTTCTAGTAATATCTCAGGTAGACCCAGCCTGTCTGTCTAGTAATATCTCAGGTAGACCCAGCCTGTCTGTCTAGTAATATCTCAGGTAGACCCAGCCTGTCTGTCTAGTAATATCTCAGGTAGACCCAGCCTGTCTGTCTAGTAATATCTCAGGTAGACCCAGCCTTTCTATCTGTCTAGTAATATCTGAGGTAGACCCAGCCTGTCTATCTGTCTAGTAATATCTGAGGTAGACCCAGCCTGTCTATCTGTCCTAGTAATATCTGAGGTCGACCCAGCCTGTCTGTCTAGTAATATCTTAGGTAGACCCAGCCTTTCTATCTGTCTGGTAATATCTGAGGTAGACCCAGCCTGTCTGTCTAGTAATATCTGAGGTAGACCCAGCCTGTCTATCTGTCCTAGTAATATCTGAGGTAGACCCAGCCTGTCTATCTGTCTCGTAATATCTGAGGTAGACCCAGCCTGTCTGTCTGTCTGTCTGTCTAGTAATATCTGAGGTTGACCCAGCCTGTCTGTCTGTCTGTCTAGTAATATCTGAGGTAGACCCAGCGTGTCTATCTGTCTAGTAATATCTCAGGTAGACCCAGCCTGTCTGTCTAGTAATATCTCAGGTAGACCCAGCCTGTCTGTCTAGTAATATCTTAGGTAGACCCAGCCTGTCTGTCTGTCTAGTAATATCTGAGGTAGACCCAGCCTGTCTGTCTGTCTAGTAATATCTGAGGTAGACCCAACCTGTCTGTCTGTCTAGTAATATCTGAGGTTGACCCAGCCTGTCTGTCTGTCTGCCTGTCTGTCTGTCTGTCTGTCTGTCTGTCTGTCTGTCTGTCTGTCTGTCTGTCTGTCTGTCTGTCTGTCTGTCTGTCTGTCTGTCTGTCTGTCTGTCTGTCTGTCTGTCTGTCTGTCTGTCTGTCTGTCTAGTAATATCTGAGGTAGACCCAGCCTGTCTGTCTGTCTAGTAATATCTGAGGTAGACCCAGCCTGTCTGTCTAGTAATATCTCAGGTAGACCCAACCTGTCTGTCTAGTAATATCTCAGGTAGACCCAGCCTGTCTGTCTAGTAATATCTCAGGTAGACCCAGCCTGTCTTTCTAGTAATATCTCAGGTAGACCCAGCCTGTCTGTCTAGTAATATCTCAGGTAGACCCAGCCTGTCTTTCTAGTAATATCTTAGGTAGACCCAGCCTGTCTGTCTAGTAATATCTTAGGTAGACCCAGCATGTCTGTCTAGTAATATCTTAGGTAGACCCAGCCTGTCTGTCTAGTAATATCTGAGGTAGACCCAGCCTGTCTGTCTAGTAATATCTCAGGTAGACCCAGCCTGTCTGTCTAGTAATATCTTAGGTAGACCCAGCCTGTCTGTCTAGTAATATCTTAGGTAGACCCAGCCTGTCTGTCTGTCTAGTAATATCTGAGGTAGACCCAGCCTGTCTGTCTAGTAATATCTCAGGTAGACCCAGCCTGTCTGTCTAGTAATATCTTAGGTAGACCCAGCCTGTCTGTCTAGTAATATCTTAGGTAGACCCAGCCTGTCTGTCTGTCTAGTAATATCTGAGGTAGACCCAGCCTGTCTGTCTAGTAATATCTCAGGTAGACCCAGCCTGTCTGTCTAGTAATATCTTAGGTAGACCCAGCCTGTCTGTCTAGTAATATCTTAGGTAGACCCAGCCTGTCTGTCTAGTAATATCTGAGGTAGACCCAGCCTGTCTGTCTAGTAATATCTCAGGTAGACCCAGCCTGTCTGTCTAGTAATATCTTAGGTAGACCCAGCCTGTCTGTCTAGTAATATCTTAGGTAGACCCAGCCTGTCTGTCTAGTAATATCTTAGGTAGACCCAGCCTTTCTATCTGTCTAGTAATATCTTAGGTAGACCCAGCCTTTCTATCTGTCTAGTAATATCTGAGGTAGACCCAGCCTGTCTGTCTAGTAATATCTGAGGTAGACCCAGCCTGTCTGTCTAGTAATATCTTAGGTAGACCCAGCATGTCTGTCTGTCTAGTAATATCTGAGGTAGACCCAGCCTGTCTGTCTAGTAATATCTGAGGTAGACCCAGCATGTCTGTCTGTCTAGTAATATCTGAGGTAGACCCAGCATGTCTGTCTGTCTAGTAATATCTGATGTCGACCCAGCCTGTCTGTCTAGTAATATCTTAGGTAGACCCAGCCTGTCTGTCTAGTAATATCTGAGGTAGACCCAGCCTGTCTGTCTAGTAATATCTGAGGTAGACCCAGCATGTCTGTCTAGTAATATCTTAGGTAGACCCAGCCTGTCTGTCTAGTAATATCTTAGGTAGACCCAGCCTGTCTGTCTAGTAATATCTGTAGACCCAGCATGTCTGTCTAGTAATATCTTAGGTAGACACAGCCTGTCTGTCTAGTAATATCTGAGGTAGACCCAGCCTGTCTGTCTGTCTGTCTGTCTGTCTGTCTGTCTGTCTGTCTGTCTGTCTGTCTGTCTGTCTGTCTGTCTGTCTGTCTGTCTGTCTGTCTGTCTGTCTGTCTGTCTGTCTGTCTGTCTGTCTGTCTGTCTGTCTGTCTGTCTAGTAATATCTGAGGTAGACCCAGCCTGTCTGTCTGTCTAGTAATATCTGAGGTAGACCCAGCCTGTCTGTCTAGTAATATCTCAGGTAGACCCAACCTGTCTGTCTAGTAATATCTCAGGTAGACCCAGCCTGTCTGTCTAGTAATATCTGAGGTAGACCCAGCCTGTCTGTCTAGTAATATCTCAGGTAGACCCAGCCTGTCTGTCTAGTAATATCTTAGGTAGACCCAGCCTGTCTGTCTAGTAATATCTTAGGTAGACCCAGCCTTTCTATCTGTCTAGTAATATCTTAGGTAGACCCAGCCTTTCTATCTGTCTAGTAATATCTGAGGTAGACCCAGCCTGTCTGTCTAGTAATATCTGAGGTAGACCCAGCCTGTCTGTCTAGTAATATCTTAGGTAGACCCAGCATGTCTGTCTGTCTAGTAATATCTGAGTAGACCCAGCCTGTCTGTCTAGTAATATCTGAGGTAGACCCAGCATGTCTGTCTGTCTAGTAATATCTGAGGTAGACCCAGCATGTCTGTCTGTCTAGTAATATCTGATGTCGACCCAGCCTGTCTGTCTAGTAATATCTTAGGTAGACCCAGCCTGTCTGTCTAGTAATATCTGAGGTAGACCCAGCCTGTCTGTCTAGTAATATCTGAGGTAGACCCAGCATGTCTGTCTAGTAATATCTTAGGTAGACCCAGCCTGTCTGTCTAGTAATATCTTAGGTAGACCCAGCCTGTCTGTCTAGTAATATCTGAGGTAGACCCAGCATGTCTGTCTAGTAATATCTTAGGTAGACCCAACCTGTCTGTCTGTCTAGTAATATCTGAGGTTGACCCAGCCTGTCTGTCTGTCTGTCTGTCTGTCTGTCTGTCTGTCTGTCTGTCTGTCTGTCTGTCTGTCTGTCTGTCTGTCTGTCTGTCTGTCTGTCTGTCTGTCTGTCTGTCTGTCTGTCTGTCTGTCTGTCTGTCTGTCTGTCTGTCTGTCTGTCTGTCTGTCTGTCTGTCTAGTAATATCTGAGGTAGACCCAGCCTGTCTGTCTGTCTAGTAATATCTGAGGTAGACCCAGCCTGTCTGTCTAGTAATATCTCAGGTAGACCCAACCTGTCTGTCTAGTAATATCTCAGGTAGACCCAGCCTGTCTGTCTAGTAATATCTGAGGTAGACCCAGCCTGTCTGTCTAGTAATATCTAGGTAGACCCAGCATGTCTGTCTAGTAATATCTCAGGTAGACCCAGCCTGTCTGTCTAGTAATATCTTAGGTAGACCCAGCCTGTCTGTCTAGTAATATCTCAGGTAGACCCAGCCTGTCTGTCTAGTAATATCTCAGGTAGACCCAGCCTGTCTGTCTAGTAATATCTTAGGTAGACCCAGCCTGTCTGTCTAGTAATATCTTAGGTAGACCCAGCCTTTCTATCTGTCTAGTAATATCTTAGGTAGACCCAGCCTTTCTATCTGTCTAGTAATATCTGAGGTAGACCCAGCCTGTCTGTCTAGTAATATCTGAGGTAGACCCAGCCTGTCTGTCTAGTAATATCTTAGGTAGACCCAGCATGTCTGTCTGTCTAGTAATATCTGAGGTAGACCCAGCCTGTCTGTCTAGTAATATCTGAGGTAGACCCAGCATGTCTGTCTGTCTAGTAATATCTGAGGTAGACCCAGCATGTCTGTCTGTCTAGTAATATCTGATGTCGACCCAGCCTGTCTGTCTAGTAATATCTTAGGTAGACCCAGCCTGTCTGTCTAGTAATATCTGAGGTAGACCCAGCCTGTCTGTCTAGTAATATCTGAGGTAGACCCAGCATGTCTGTCTAGTAATATCTTAGGTAGACCCAGCCTGTCTGTCTAGTAATATCTTAGGTAGACCCAGCCTGTCTGTCTAGTAATATCTGAGGTAGACCCAGCATGTCTGTCTAGTAATATCTTAGGTAGACCCAGCCTGTCTGTCTAGTAATATCTGAGGTAGACCCAGCATGTCTGTCTAGTAATATCTTAGGTAGACCCAGCCTGTCTGTCTAGTAATATCTTAGGTAGACCCAGCATGTCTGTCTAGTAATATCTTAGGTAGACCCAGCCTGTCTGTCTAGTAATATCTGAGGTAGACCCAGCATGTCTGTCTAGTAATATCTCAGGTAGACCCAGCCTGTCTGTCTAGTAATATCTGAGGTAGACCCAGCCTGTCTGTCTAGTAATATCTTAGGTAGACCCAGCATGTCTGTCTGTCTAGTAATATCTGAGGTAGACCCAGCCTGTCTGTCTAGTAATATCTTAGGTAGACCCAGCATGTCTGTCTGTCTAGTAATATCTGAGGTAGACCCAGCCTGTCTTTCTAGTAATATCTCAGGTAGACCCAGCCTGTCTTTCTAGTAATATCTCAGGTAGACCCAGCCTGTCTGTCTAGTAATATCTCAGGTAGACCCAGCCTGTCTGTCTAGTAATATCTCAGGTAGACCCAGCCTGTCTGTCTAGTAATATCTCAGGTAGACCCAGCCTGTCTGTCTAGTAATATCTCAGGTAGACCCAGCCTTTCTATCTGTCTAGTAATATCTGAGGTAGACCCAGCCTGTCTATCTGTCTAGTAATATCTGAGGTAGACCCAGCCTGTCTATCTGTCCTAGTAATATCTGAGGTCGACCCAGCCTGTCTGTCTAGTAATATCTTAGGTAGACCCAGCCTTTCTATCTGTCTGGTAATATCTGAGGTAGACCCAGCCTGTCTGTCTAGTAATATCTGAGGTAGACCCAGCCTGTCTATCTGTCCTAGTAATATCTGAGGTAGACCCAGCCTGTCTATCTGTCTCGTAATATCTGAGGTAGACCCAGCCTGTCTGTCTGTCTGTCTGTCTAGTAATATCTGAGGTTGACCCAGCCTGTCTGTCTGTCTGTCTAGTAATATCTGAGGTAGACCCAGCGTGTCTATCTGTCTAGTAATATCTCAGGTAGACCCAGCCTGTCTGTCTAGTAATATCTCAGGTAGACCCAGCCTGTCTGTCTAGTAATATCTTAGGTAGACCCAGCCTGTCTGTCTGTCTAGTAATATCTGAGGTAGACCCAGCCTGTCTGTCTGTCTAGTAATATCTGAGGTAGACCCAACCTGTCTGTCTGTCTAGTAATATCTGAGGTTGACCCAGCCTGTCTGTCTGTCTGTCTGTCTGTCTGTCTGTCTGTCTGTCTGTCTGTCTGTCTGTCTCTCTGTCTGTCTGTCTGTCTGTCTGTCTGTCTGTCTGTCTGTCTGTCTGTCTGTCTGTCTGTCTGTCTGTCTGTCTGTCTGTCTGTCTGTCTGTCTGTCTGTCTAGTAATATCTGAGGTAGACCCAGCCTGTCTGTCTGTCTAGTAATATCTGAGGTAGACCCAGCCTGTCTGTCTAGTAATATCTCAGGTAGACCCAACCTGTCTGTCTAGTAATATCTCAGGTAGACCCAGCCTGTCTGTCTAGTAATATCTCAGGTAGACCCAGCCTGTCTTTCTAGTAATATCTCAGGTAGACCCAGCCTGTCTGTCTAGTAATATCTCAGGTAGACCCAGCCTGTCTTTCTAGTAATATCTTAGGTAGACCCAGCCTGTCTGTCTAGTAATATCTTAGGTAGACCCAGCATGTCTGTCTAGTAATATCTTAGGTAGACCCAGCCTGTCTGTCTAGTAATATCTGAGGTAGACCCAGCCTGTCTGTCTAGTAATATCTCAGGTAGACCCAGCCTGTCTGTCTAGTAATATCTTAGGTAGACCCAGCCTGTCTGTCTAGTAATATCTTAGGTAGACCCAGCCTGTCTGTCTGTCTAGTAATATCTGAGGTAGACCCAGCCTGTCTGTCTAGTAATATCTCAGGTAGACCCAGCCTGTCTGTCTAGTAATATCTTAGGTAGACCCAGCCTGTCTGTCTAGTAATATCTTAGGTAGACCCAGCCTGTCTGTCTGTCTAGTAATATCTGAGGTAGACCCAGCCTGTCTGTCTAGTAATATCTCAGGTAGACCCAGCCTGTCTGTCTAGTAATATCTTAGGTAGACCCAGCCTGTCTGTCTAGTAATATCTTAGGTAGACCCAGCCTGTCTGTCTAGTAATATCTGAGGTAGACCCAGCCTGTCTGTCTAGTAATATCTCAGGTAGACCCAGCCTGTCTGTCTAGTAATATCTTAGGTAGACCCAGCCTGTCTGTCTAGTAATATCTTAGGTAGACCCAGCCTGTCTGTCTAGTAATATCTTAGGTAGACCCAGCCTTTCTATCTGTCTAGTAATATCTTAGGTAGACCCAGCCTTTCTATCTGTCTAGTAATATCTGAGGTAGACCCAGCCTGTCTGTCTAGTAATATCTGAGGTAGACCCAGCCTGTCTGTCTAGTAATATCTTAGGTAGACCCAGCATGTCTGTCTGTCTAGTAATATCTGAGGTAGACCCAGCCTGTCTGTCTAGTAATATCTGAGGTAGACCCAGCATGTCTGTCTGTCTAGTAATATCTGAGGTAGACCCAGCATGTCTGTCTGTCTAGTAATATCTGATGTCGACCCAGCCTGTCTGTCTAGTAATATCTTAGGTAGACCCAGCCTGTCTGTCTAGTAATATCTGAGGTAGACCCAGCCTGTCTGTCTAGTAATATCTGAGGTAGACCCAGCATGTCTGTCTAGTAATATCTTAGGTAGACCCAGCCTGTCTGTCTAGTAATATCTTAGGTAGACCCAGCCTGTCTGTCTAGTAATATCTGAGGTAGACCCAGCATGTCTGTCTAGTAATATCTTAGGTAGACCCAGCCTGTCTGTCTAGTAATATCTGAGGTAGACCCAGCCTGTCTGTCTGTCTGTCTGTCTGTCTGTCTGTCTGTCTGTCTGTCTGTCTGTCTGTCTGTCTGTCTGTCTGTCTGTCTGTCTGTCTGTCTGTCTGTCTGTCTGTCTGTCTGTCTGTCTGTCTGTCTGTCTAGTAATATCTGAGGTAGACCCAGCCTGTCTGTCTGTCTAGTAATATCTGAGGTAGACCCAGCCTGTCTGTCTAGTAATATCTCAGGTAGACCCAACCTGTCTGTCTAGTAATATCTCAGGTAGACCCAGCCTGTCTGTCTAGTAATATCTGAGGTAGACCCAGCCTGTCTGTCTAGTAATATCTCAGGTAGACCCAGCCTGTCTGTCTAGTAATATCTTAGGTAGACCCAGCCTGTCTGTCTAGTAATATCTTAGGTAGACCCAGCCTTTCTATCTGTCTAGTAATATCTTAGGTAGACCCAGCCTTTCTATCTGTCTAGTAATATCTGAGGTAGACCCAGCCTGTCTGTCTAGTAATATCTGAGGTAGACCCAGCCTGTCTGTCTAGTAATATCTTAGGTAGACCCAGCATGTCTGTCTGTCTAGTAATATCTGAGGTAGACCCAGCCTGTCTGTCTAGTAATATCTGAGGTAGACCCAGCATGTCTGTCTGTCTAGTAATATCTGAGGTAGACCCAGCATGTCTGTCTGTCTAGTAATATCTGATGTCGACCCAGCCTGTCTGTCTAGTAATATCTTAGGTAGACCCAGCCTGTCTGTCTAGTAATATCTGAGGTAGACCCAGCCTGTCTGTCTAGTAATATCTGAGGTAGACCCAGCATGTCTGTCTAGTAATATCTTAGGTAGACCCAGCCTGTCTGTCTAGTAATATCTTAGGTAGACCCAGCCTGTCTGTCTAGTAATATCTGAGGTAGACCCAGCATGTCTGTCTAGTAATATCTTAGGTAGACCCAGCCTGTCTGTCTAGTAATATCTGAGGTAGACCCAGCATGTCTGTCTAGTAATATCTTAGGTAGACCCAGCCTGTCTGTCTAGTAATATCTTAGGTAGACCCAGCATGTCTGTCTAGTAATATCTTAGGTAGACCCAGCCTGTCTGTCTAGTAATATCTGAGGTAGACCCAGCATGTCTGTCTAGTAATATCTCAGGTAGACCCAGCCTGTCTGTCTAGTAATATCTGAGGTAGACCCAGCCTGTCTGTCTAGTAATATCTTAGGTAGACCCAGCATGTCTGTCTGTCTAGTAATATCTGAGGTAGACCCAGCCTGTCTGTCTAGTAATATCTTAGGTAGACCCAGCATGTCTGTCTGTCTAGTAATATCTGAGGTAGACCCAGCCTGTCTTTCTAGTAATATCTCAGGTAGACCCAGCCTGTCTTTCTAGTAATATCTCAGGTAGACCCAGCCTGTCTGTCTAGTAATATCTCAGGTAGACCCAGCCTGTCTGTCTAGTAATATCTCAGGTAGACCCAGCCTGTCTGTCTAGTAATATCTCAGGTAGACCCAGCCTGTCTGTCTAGTAATATCTCAGGTAGACCCAGCCTTTCTATCTGTCTAGTAATATCTGAGGTAGACCCAGCCTGTCTATCTGTCTAGTAATATCTGAGGTAGACCCAGCCTGTCTATCTGTCCTAGTAATATCTGAGGTCGACCCAGCCTGTCTGTCTAGTAATATCTTAGGTAGACCCAGCCTTTCTATCTGTCTGGTAATATCTGAGGTAGACCCAGCCTGTCTGTCTAGTAATATCTGAGGTAGACCCAGCCTGTCTATCTGTCCTAGTAATATCTGAGGTAGACCCAGCCTGTCTATCTGTCAGTAATATCTGAGGTAGACCCAGCCTGTCTGTCTGTCTGTCTGTCTAGTAATATCTGAGGTTGACCCAGCCTGTCTGTCTGTCTGTCTAGTAATATCTGAGGTAGACCCAGCGTGTCTATCTGTCTAGTAATATCTCAGGTAGACCCAGCCTGTCTGTCTAGTAATATCTCAGGTAGACCCAGCCTGTCTGTCTAGTAATATCTTAGGTAGACCCAGCCTGTCTGTCTGTCTAGTAATATCTGAGGTAGACCCAGCCTGTCTGTCTGTCTAGTAATATCTGAGGTACACCCAACCTGTCTGTCTGTCTAGTAATATCTGAGGTTGACCCAGCCTGTCTGTCTGTCTGTCTGTCTGTCTGTCTGTCTGTCTGTCTGTCTGTCTGTCTGTCTGTCTGTCTGTCTGTCTGTCTGTCTGTCTGTCTGTCTGTCTGTCTGTCTGTCTGTCTGTCTGTCTGTCTGTCTGTCTGTCTGTCTGTCTGTCTGTCTAGTAATATCTGAGGTAGACCCAGCCTGTCTGTCTGTCTAGTAATATCTGAGGTAGACCCAGCCTGTCTGTCTAGTAATATCTCAGGTAGACCCAACCTGTCTGTCTAGTAATATCTCAGGTAGACCCAGCCTGTCTGTCTAGTAATATCTCAGGTAGACCCAGCCTGTCTTTCTAGTAATATCTCAGGTAGACCCAGCCTGTCTGTCTAGTAATATCTCAGGTAGACCCAGCCTGTCTTTCTAGTAATATAGACCCAGCCTGTCTGTCTAGTAATATCTTAGGTAGACCCAGCATGTCTGTCTAGTAATATCTTAGGTAGACCCAGCCTGTCTGTCTAATATCTGAGGTAGACCCAGCCTGTCTGTCTAGTAATATCTCAGGTAGACCCAGCCTGTCTGTCTAGTAATATCTTAGGTAGACCCAGCCTGTCTGTCTAGTAATATCTTAGGTAGACCCAGCCTGTCTGTCTGTCTAGTAATATCTGAGGTAGACCCAGCCTGTCTGTCTAGTAATATCTCAGGTAGACCCAGCCTGTCTGTCTAGTAATATCTTAGGTAGACCCAGCCTGTCTGTCTAGTAATATCTTAGGTAGACCCAGCCTGTCTGTCTGTCTAGTAATATCTGAGGTAGACCCAGCCTGTCTGTCTAGTAATATCTCAGGTAGACCCAGCCTGTCTGTCTAGTAATATCTTAGGTAGACCCAGCCTGTCTGTCTAGTAATATCTTAGGTAGACCCAGCCTGTCTGTCTAGTAATATCTGAGGTAGACCCAGCCTGTCTGTCTAGTAATATCTCAGGTAGACCCAGCCTGTCTGTCTAGTAATATCTTAGGTAGACCCAGCCTGTCTGTCTAGTAATATCTTAGGTAGACCCAGCCTGTCTGTCTAGTAATATCTTAGGTAGACCCAGCCTGTCTGTCTAGTAATATCTTAGGTAGACCCAGCCTTTCTATCTGTCTAGTAATATCTTAGGTAGACCCAGCATGTCTGTCTAGTAATATCTGAGGTAGACCCAACCTGTCTGTCTGTCTAGTAATATCTGAGGTTGACCCAGCCTGTCTGTCTGTCTGTCTGTCTGTCTGTCTGTCTGTCTGTCTGTCTGTCTGTCTGTCTGTCTGTCTGTCTGTCTGTCTGTCTGTCTGTCTGTCTGTCTGTCTGTCTGTCTGTCTGTCTGTCTGTCTGTCTGTCTGTCTGTCTGTCTGTCTGTCTGTCTGTCTGTCTGTCTAGTAATATCTGAGGTAGACCCAGCCTGTCTGTCTGTCTAGTAATATCTGAGGTAGACCCAGCCTGTCTGTCTAGTAATATCTCAGGTAGACCCAACCTGTCTGTCTAGTAATATCTCAGGTAGACCCAGCCTGTCTGTCTAGTAATATCTCAGGTAGACCCAGCCTGTCTGTCTAGTAATATCTCAGGTAGACCCAGCCTGTCTGTCTAGTAATATCTCAGGTAGACCCAGCCTGTCTGTCTAGTAATATCTTAGGTAGACCCAGCCTGTCTGTCTAGTAATATCTTAGGTAGACCCAGCCTGTCTGTCTAGTAATATCTCAGGTAGACCCAGCCTGTCTGTCTAGTAATATCTGAGGTAGACCCAGCCTGTCTGTCTAGTAATATCTCAGGTAGACCCAGCCTGTCTGTCTAGTAATATCTTAGGTAGACCCAGCCTGTCTGTCTAGTAATATCTTAGGTAGACCCAGCCTGTCTGTCTGTCTAGTAATATCTGAGGTAGACCCAGCCTGTCTGTCTAGTAATATCTCAGGTAGACCCAGCCTGTCTGTCTAGTAATATCTTAGGTAGACCCAGCATGTCTGTCTGTCTAGTAATATCTGAGGTAGACCCAGCCTGTCTGTCTAGTAATATCTGAGGTAGACCCAGCATGTCTGTCTGTCTAGTAATATCTGAGGTAGACCCAGCATGTCTGTCTGTCTAGTAATATCTGATGTCGACCCAGCCTGTCTGTCTAGTAATATCTTAGGTAGACCCAGCCTGTCTGTCTAGTAATATCTGAGGTAGACCCAGCCTGTCTGTCTAGTAATATCTGAGGTAGACCCAGCATGTCTGTCTAGTAATATCTTAGGTAGACCCAGCCTGTCTGTCTAGTAATATCTTAGGTAGACCCAGCCTGTCTGTCTAGTAATATCTGAGGTAGACCCAGCATGTCTGTCTAGTAATATCTTAGGTAGACCCAGCCTGTCTGTCTAGTAATATCTGAGGTAGACCCAGCATGTCTGTCTAGTAATATCTTAGGTAGACCCAGCCTGTCTGTCTAGTAATATCTTAGGTAGACCCAGCATGTCTGTCTAGTAATATCTTAGGTAGACCCAGCCTGTCTGTCTAGTAATATCTGAGGTAGACCCAGCATGTCTGTCTAGTAATATCTCAGGTAGACCCAGCCTGTCTGTCTAGTAATATCTGAGGTAGACCCAGCCTGTCTGTCTAGTAATATCTTAGGTAGACCCAGCATGTCTGTCTGTCTAGTAATATCTGAGGTAGACCCAGCCTGTCTGTCTAGTAATATCTTAGGTAGACCCAGCATGTCTGTCTGTCTAGTAATATCTGAGGTAGACCCAGCCTGTCTTTCTAGTAATATCTCAGGTAGACCCAGCCTGTCTTTCTAGTAATATCTCAGGTAGACCCAGCCTGTCTGTCTAGTAATATCTCAGGTAGACCCAGCCTGTCTGTCTAGTAATATCTCAGGTAGACCCAGCCTGTCTGTCTAGTAATATCTCAGGTAGACCCAGCCTGTCTGTCTAGTAATATCTCAGGTAGACCCAGCCTTTCTATCTGTCTAGTAATATCTGAGGTAGACCCAGCCTGTCTATCTGTCTAGTAATATCTGAGGTAGACCCAGCCTGTCTATCTGTCCTAGTAATATCTGAGGTCGACCCAGCCTGTCTGTCTAGTAATATCTTAGGTAGACCCAGCCTTTCTATCTGTCTGGTAATATCTGAGGTAGACCCAGCCTGTCTGTCTAGTAATATCTGAGGTAGACCCAGCCTGTCTATCTGTCCTAGTAATATCTGAGGTAGACCCAGCCTGTCTATCTGTCTCGTAATATCTGAGGTAGACCCAGCCTGTCTGTCTGTCTGTCTGTCTAGTAATATCTGAGGTTGACCCAGCCTGTCTGTCTGTCTGTCTAGTAATATCTGAGGTAGACCCAGCGTGTCTATCTGTCTAGTAATATCTCAGGTAGACCCAGCCTGTCTGTCTAGTAATATCTCAGGTAGACCCAGCCTGTCTGTCTAGTAATATCTTAGGTAGACCCAGCCTGTCTGTCTGTCTAGTAATATCTGAGGTAGACCCAGCCTGTCTGTCTGTCTAGTAATATCTGAGGTAGACCCAACCTGTCTGTCTGTCTAGTAATATCTGAGGTTGACCCAGCCTGTCTGTCTGTCTGTCTGTCTGTCTGTCTGTCTGTCTGTCTGTCTGTCTGTCTGTCTGTCTGTCTGTCTGTCTGTCTGTCTGTCTGTCTGTCTGTCTGTCTGTCTGTCTGTCTGTCTGTCTGTCTGTCTGTCTGTCTGTCTGTCTAGTAATATCTGAGGTAGACCCAGCCTGTCTGTCTGTCTAGTAATATCTGAGGTAGACCCAGCCTGTCTGTCTAGTAATATCTCAGGTAGACCCAACCTGTCTGTCTAGTAATATCTCAGGTAGACCCAGCCTGTCTGTCTAGTAATATCTCAGGTAGACCCAGCCTGTCTTTCTAGTAATATCTCAGGTAGACCCAGCCTGTCTGTCTAGTAATATCTCAGGTAGACCCAGCCTGTCTTTCTAGTAATATCTTAGGTAGACCCAGCCTGTCTGTCTAGTAATATCTTAGGTAGACCCAGCATGTCTGTCTAGTAATATCTTAGGTAGACCCAGCCTGTCTGTCTAGTAATATCTGAGGTAGACCCAGCCTGTCTGTCTAGTAATATCTCAGGTAGACCCAGCCTGTCTGTCTAGTAATATCTTAGGTAGACCCAGCCTGTCTGTCTAGTAATATCTTAGGTAGACCCAGCCTGTCTGTCTGTCTAGTAATATCTGAGGTAGACCCAGCCTGTCTGTCTAGTAATATCTCAGGTAGACCCAGCCTGTCTGTCTAGTAATATCTTAGGTAGACCCAGCCTGTCTGTCTAGTAATATCTTAGGTAGACCCAGCCTGTCTGTCTGTCTAGTAATATCTGAGGTAGACCCAGCCTGTCTGTCTAGTAATATCTCAGGTAGACCCAGCCTGTCTGTCTAGTAATATCTTAGGTAGACCCAGCCTGTCTGTCTAGTAATATCTTAGGTAGACCCAGCCTGTCTGTCTAGTAATATCTGAGGTAGACCCAGCCTGTCTGTCTAGTAATATCTCAGGTAGACCCAGCCTGTCTGTCTAGTAATATCTTAGGTAGACCCAGCCTGTCTGTCTAGTAATATCTTAGGTAGACCCAGCCTGTCTGTCTAGTAATATCTTAGGTAGACCCAGCCTTTCTATCTGTCTAGTAATATCTTAGGTAGACCCAGCCTTTCTATCTGTCTAGTAATATCTGAGGTAGACCCAGCCTGTCTGTCTAGTAATATCTGAGGTAGACCCAGCCTGTCTGTCTAGTAATATCTTAGGTAGACCCAGCATGTCTGTCTGTCTAGTAATATCTGAGGTAGACCCAGCCTGTCTGTCTAGTAATATCTGAGGTAGACCCAGCATGTCTGTCTGTCTAGTAATATCTGAGGTAGACCCAGCATGTCTGTCTGTCTAGTAATATCTGATGTAGACCCAGCCTGTCTGTCTAGTAATATCTTAGGTAGACCCAGCCTGTCTGTCTAGTAATATCTGAGGTAGACCCAGCCTGTCTGTCTAGTAATAATATGTCTGTCTAGTAATATCTTAGGTAGACCCAGCCTGTCTGTCTAGTAATATCTTAGGTAGACCCAGCCTGTCTGTCTAGTAATATCTGAGGTAGACCCAGCATGTCTGTCTAGTAATATCTTAGGTAGACCCAGCCTGTCTGTCTAGTAATATCTGAGGTAGACCCAGCCTGTCTGTCTGTCTGTCTGTCTGTCTGTCTGTCTGTCTGTCTGTCTGTCTGTCTGTCTGTCTGTCTGTCTGTCTGTCTGTCTGTCTGTCTGTCTGTCTGTCTGTCTGTCTGTCTGTCTGTCTGTCTGTCTGTCTGTCTGTCTGTCTAGTAATATCTGAGGTAGACCCAGCCTGTCTGTCTGTCTAGTAATATCTGAGGTAGACCCAGCCTGTCTGTCTAGTAATATCTCAGGTAGACCTGTCTGTCTAGTAATATCTCAGGTAGACCCAGCCTGTCTGTCTAGTAATATCTAGTAATATCTGTCTAGTAATATCTCAGGTAGACCCAGCCTGTCTGTCTAGTAATATCTTAGGTAGACCCAGCCTGTCTGTCTAGTAATATCTTAGGTAGACCCAGCCTTTCTATCTGTCTAGTAATATCTTAGGTAGACCCAGCCTTTCTATCTGTCTAGTAATATCTGAGGTAGACCCAGCCTGTCTGTCTAGTAATATCTGAGGTAGACCCAGCCTGTCTGTCTAGTAATATCTTAGGTAGACCCAGCATGTCTGTCTGTCTAGTAATATCTGAGGTAGACCCAGCCTGTCTGTCTAGTAATATCTGAGGTAGACCCAGCATGTCTGTCTGTCTAGTAATATCTGAGGTAGACCCAGCATGTCTGTCTGTCTAGTAATATCTGATGTCGACCCAGCCTGTCTGTCTAGTAATATCTTAGGTAGACCCAGCCTGTCTGTCTAGTAATATCTGAGGTAGACCCAGCCTGTCTGTCTAGTAATAAGGTAGACCCAGCATGTCTGTCTAGTAATATCTTAGGTAGACCCAGCCTGTCTGTCTAGTAATATCTTAGGTAGACCCAGCCTGTCTGTCTAGTAATATCTGAGGTAGACCCAGCATGTCTGTCTAGTAATATCTTAGGTAGACCCAACCTGTCTGTCTGTCTAGTAATATCTGAGGTTGACCCAGCCTGTCTGTCTGTCTGTCTGTCTGTCTGTCTGTCTGTCTGTCTGTCTGTCTGTCTGTCTGTCTGTCTGTCTGTCTGTCTGTCTGTCTGTCTGTCTGTCTGTCTGTCTGTCTGTCTGTCTGTCTGTCTGTCTGTCTGTCTGTCTGTCTAGTAATATCTGAGGTAGACCCAGCCTGTCTGTCTGTCTAGTAATATCTGAGGTAGACCCAGCCTGTCTGTCTAGTAATATCTCAGGTAGACCCAACCTGTCTGTCTAGTAATATCTCAGGTAGACCCAGCCTGTCTGTCTAGTAATATCTGAGGTAGACCCAGCCTGTCTGTCTAGTAATATCTTAGGTAGACCCAGCATGTCTGTCTAGTAATATCTCAGGTAGACCCAGCCTGTCTGTCTAGTAATATCTAGTAATATCTCAGGTAGACCCAGCCTGTCTGTCTAGTAATATCTCAGGTAGACCCAGCCTGTCTGTCTAGTAATATCTTAGGTAGACCCAGCCTGTCTGTCTAGTAATATCTTAGGTAGACCCAGCCTTTCTATCTGTCTAGTAATATCTTAGGTAGACCCAGCCTTTCTATCTGTCTAGTAATATCTGAGGTAGACCCAGCCTGTCTGTCTAGTAATATCTGAGGTAGACCCAGCCTGTCTGTCTAGTAATATCTTAGGTAGACCCAGCATGTCTGTCTGTCTAGTAATATCTGAGGTAGACCCAGCCTGTCTGTCTAGTAATATCTGAGGTAGACCCAGCATGTCTGTCTGTCTAGTAATATCTGAGGTAGACCCAGCATGTCTGTCTGTCTAGTAATATCTGATGTCGACCCAGCCTGTCTGTCTAGTAATATCTTAGGTAGACCCAGCCTGTCTGTCTAGTAATATCTGAGGTAGACCCAGCCTGTCTGTCTAGTAATATCTGAGGTAGACCCAGCATGTCTGTCTAGTAATATCTTAGGTAGACCCAGCCTGTCTGTCTAGTAATATCTTAGGTAGACCCAGCCTGTCTGTCTAGTAATATCTGAGGTAGACCCAGCATGTCTGTCTAGTAATATCTTAGGTAGACCCAGCCTGTCTGTCTAGTAATATCTGAGGTAGACCCAGCATGTCTGTCTAGTAATATCTTAGGTAGACCCAGCCTGTCTGTCTAGTAATATCTTAGGTAGACCCAGCATGTCTGTCTAGTAATATCTTAGGTAGACCCAGCCTGTCTGTCTAGTAATATCTGAGGTAGACCCAGCATGTCTGTCTAGTAATATCTCAGGTAGACCCAGCCTGTCTGTCTAGTAATATCTGAGGTAGACCCAGCCTGTCTGTCTAGTAATATCTTAGGTAGACCCAGCATGTCTGTCTGTCTAGTAATATCTGAGGTAGACCCAGCCTGTCTGTCTAGTAATATCTTAGGTAGACCCAGCATGTCTGTCTGTCTAGTAATATCTGAGGTAGACCCAGCCTGTCTTTCTAGTAATATCTCAGGTAGACCCAGCCTGTCTTTCTAGTAATATCTCAGGTAGACCCAGCCTGTCTGTCTAGTAATATCTCAGGTAGACCCAGCCTGTCTGTCTAGTAATATCTCAGGTAGACCCAGCCTGTCTGTCTAGTAATATCTCAGGTAGACCCAGCCTGTCTGTCTAGTAATATCTCAGGTAGACCCAGCCTTTCTATCTGTCTAGTAATATCTGAGGTAGACCCAGCCTGTCTATCTGTCTAGTAATATCTGAGGTAGACCCAGCCTGTCTATCTGTCCTAGTAATATCTGAGGTCGACCCAGCCTGTCTGTCTAGTAATATCTTAGGTAGACCCAGCCTTTCTATCTGTCTGGTAATATCTGAGGTAGACCCAGCCTGTCTGTCTAGTAATATCTGAGGTAGACCCAGCCTGTCTATCTGTCCTAGTAATATCTGAGGTAGACCCAGCCTGTCTATCTGTCTCGTAATATCTGAGGTAGACCCAGCCTGTCTGTCTGTCTGTCTGTCTAGTAATATCTGAGGTTGACCCAGCCTGTCTGTCTGTCTGTCTAGTAATATCTGAGGTAGACCCAGCGTGTCTATCTGTCTAGTAATATCTCAGGTAGACCCAGCCTGTCTGTCTAGTAATATCTCAGGTAGACCCAGCCTGTCTGTCTAGTAATATCTTAGGTAGACCCAGCCTGTCTGTCTGTCTAGTAATATCTGAGGTAGACCCAGCCTGTCTGTCTGTCTAGTAATATCTGAGGTAGACCCAACCTGTCTGTCTGTCTAGTAATATCTGAGGTTGACCCAGCCTGTCTGTCTGTCTGTCTGTCTGTCTGTCTGTCTGTCTGTCTGTCTGTCTGTCTGTCTCTCTGTCTGTCTGTCTGTCTGTCTGTCTGTCTGTCTGTCTGTCTGTCTGTCTGTCTGTCTGTCTGTCTGTCTGTCTGTCTGTCTGTCTGTCTGTCTAGTAATATCTGAGGTAGACCCAGCCTGTCTGTCTGTCTAGTAATATCTGAGGTAGACCCAGCCTGTCTGTCTAGTAATATCTCAGGTAGACCCAACCTGTCTGTCTAGTAATATCTCAGGTAGACCCAGCCTGTCTGTCTAGTAATATCTCAGGTAGACCCAGCCTGTCTTTCTAGTAATATCTCAGGTAGACCCAGCCTGTCTGTCTAGTAATATCTCAGGTAGACCCAGCCTGTCTTTCTAGTAATATCTTAGGTAGACCCAGCCTGTCTGTCTAGTAATATCTTAGGTAGACCCAGCATGTCTGTCTAGTAATATCTTAGGTAGACCCAGCCTGTCTGTCTAGTAATATCTGAGGTAGACCCAGCCTGTCTGTCTAGTAATATCTCAGGTAGACCCAGCCTGTCTGTCTAGTAATATCTTAGTAGACCCAGCCTGTCTGTCTAGTAATATCTTAGGTAGACCCAGCCTGTCTGTCTGTCTAGTAATATCTGAGGTAGACCCAGCCTGTCTGTCTAGTAATATCTCAGTAGACCCATGTCTGTCTAGTAAGGTAGACCCAGCCTGTCTGTCTAGTAATATCTTAGGTAGACCCAGCCTGTCTGTCTGTCTAGTAATATCTGAGGTAGACCCAGCCTGTCTGTCTAGTAATATCTCAGGTAGACCCAGCCTGTCTGTCTAGTAATATCTTAGGTAGACCCAGCCTGTCTGTCTAGTAATATCTTAGGTAGACCCAGCCTGTCTGTCTAGTAATATCTGAGGTAGACCCAGCCTGTCTGTCTAGTAATATCTCAGGTAGACCCAGCCTGTCTGTCTAGTAATATCTTAGGTAGACCCAGCCTGTCTGTCTAGTAATATCTTAGGTAGACCCAGCCTGTCTGTCTAGTAATATCTTAGGTAGACCCAGCCTTTCTATCTGTCTAGTAATATCTTAGGTAGACCCAGCCTTTCTATCTGTCTAGTAATATCTGAGGTAGACCCAGCCTGTCTGTCTAGTAATATCTAGACCCAGCCTGTCTGTCTAGTAATATCTTAGGTAGACCCAGCATGTCTGTCTGTCTAGTAATATCTGAGGTAGACCCAGCCTGTCTGTCTAGTAATATCTGAGGTAGACCCAGCATGTCTGTCTGTCTAGTAATATCTGAGGTAGACCCAGCATGTCTGTCTGTCTAGTAATATCTGATGTCGACCCAGCCTGTCTGTCTAGTAATATCTTAGGTAGACCCAGCCTGTCTGTCTAGTAATATCTGAGGTAGACCCAGCCTGTCTGTCTAGTAATATCTGAGGTAGACCCAGCATGTCTGTCTAGTAATATCTTAGGTAGACCCAGCCTGTCTGTCTAGTAATATCTTAGGTAGACCCAGCCTGTCTGTCTAGTAATATCTGAGGTAGACCCAGCATGTCTGTCTAGTAATATCTTAGGTAGACCCAGCCTGTCTGTCTAGTAATATCTGAGGTAGACCCAGCCTGTCTGTCTGTCTGTCTGTCTGTCTGTCTGTCTGTCTGTCTGTCTGTCTGTCTGTCTGTCTGTCTGTCTGTCTGTCTGTCTGTCTGTCTGTCTGTCTGTCTGTCTGTCTGTCTGTCTGTCTGTCTGTCTGTCTGTCTGTCTGTCTGTCTGTCTGTCTGTCTAGTAATATCTGAGGTAGACCCAGCCTGTCTGTCTGTCTAGTAATATCTGAGGTAGACCCAGCCTGTCTGTCTAGTAATATCTCAGGTAGACCCAGCCTGTCTGTCTAGTAATATCTCAGGTAGACCCAGCCTGTCTGTCTAGTAATATCTGAGGTAGACCCAGCCTGTCTGTCTAGTAATATCTCAGGTAGACCCAGCCTGTCTGTCTAGTAATATCTTAGGTAGACCCAGCCTGTCTGTCTAGTAATATCTTAGGTAGACCCAGCCTTTCTATCTGTCTAGTAATATCTTAGGTAGACCCAGCCTTTCTATCTGTCTAGTAATATCTGAGGTAGACCCAGCCTGTCTGTCTAGTAATATCTGAGGTAGACCCAGCCTGTCTGTCTAGTAATATCTTAGGTAGACCCAGCATGTCTGTCTGTCTAGTAATATCTGAGGTAGACCCAGCCTGTCTGTCTAGTAATATCTGAGGTAGACCCAGCATGTCTGTCTGTCTAGTAATATCTGAGGTAGACCCAGCATGTCTGTCTGTCTAGTAATATCTGATGTCGACCCAGCCTGTCTGTCTAGTAATATCTTAGGTAGACCCAGCCTGTCTGTCTAGTAATATCTGAGGTAGACCCAGCCTGTCTGTCTAGTAATATCTGAGGTAGACCCAGCATGTCTGTCTAGTAATATCTTAGGTAGACCCAGCCTGTCTGTCTAGTAATATCTTAGGTAGACCCAGCCTGTCTGTCTAGTAATATCTGAGGTAGACCCAGCATGTCTGTCTAGTAATATCTTAGGTAGACCCAGCCTGTCTGTCTAGTAATATCTGAGGTAGACCCAGCATGTCTGTCTAGTAATATCTTAGGTAGACCCAGCCTGTCTGTCTAGTAATATCTTAGGTAGACCCAGCATGTCTGTCTAGTAATATCTTAGGTAGACCCAGCCTGTCTGTCTAGTAATATCTGAGGTAGACCCAGCATGTCTGTCTAGTAATATCTCAGGTAGACCCAGCCTGTCTGTCTAGTAATATCTGAGGTAGACCCAGCCTGTCTGTCTAGTAATATCTTAGGTAGACCCAGCATGTCTGTCTGTCTAGTAATATCTGAGGTAGACCCAGCCTGTCTGTCTAGTAATATCTTAGGTAGACCCAGCATGTCTGTCTGTCTAGTAATATCTGAGGTAGACCCAGCCTGTCTTTCTAGTAATATCTCAGGTAGACCCAGCCTGTCTTTCTAGTAATATCTCAGGTAGACCCAGCCTGTCTGTCTAGTAATATCTCAGGTAGACCCAGCCTGTCTGTCTAGTAATATCTCAGGTAGACCCAGCCTGTCTGTCTAGTAATATCTCAGGTAGACCCAGCCTGTCTGTCTAGTAATATCTCAGGTAGACCCAGCCTTTCTATCTGTCTAGTAATATCTGAGGTAGACCCAGCCTGTCTATCTGTCTAGTAATATCTGAGGTAGACCCAGCCTGTCTATCTGTCCTAGTAATATCTGAGGTCGACCCAGCCTGTCTGTCTAGTAATATCTTAGGTAGACCCAGCCTTTCTATCTGTCTGGTAATATCTGAGGTAGACCCAGCCTGTCTGTCTAGTAATATCTGAGGTAGACCCAGCCTGTCTATCTGTCCTAGTAATATCTGAGGTAGACCCAGCCTGTCTATCTGTCTCGTAATATCTGAGGTAGACCCAGCCTGTCTGTCTGTCTGTCTGTCTAGTAATATCTGAGGTTGACCCAGCCTGTCTGTCTGTCTGTCTAGTAATATCTGAGGTAGACCCAGCGTGTCTATCTGTCTAGTAATATCTCAGGTAGACCCAGCCTGTCTGTCTAGTAATATCTCAGGTAGACCCAGCCTGTCTGTCTAGTAATATCTTAGGTAGACCCAGCCTGTCTGTCTGTCTAGTAATATCTGAGGTAGACCCAGCCTGTCTGTCTGTCTAGTAATATCTGAGGTAGACCCAACCTGTCTGTCTGTCTAGTAATATCTGAGGTTGACCCAGCCTGTCTGTCTGTCTGTCTGTCTGTCTGTCTGTCTGTCTGTCTGTCTGTCTGTCTGTCTGTCTGTCTGTCTGTCTGTCTGTCTGTCTGTCTGTCTGTCTGTCTGTCTGTCTGTCTGTCTGTCTGTCTGTCTGTCTGTCTGTCTGTCTGTCTGTCTGTCTGTCTGTCTGTCTGTCTGTCTAGTAATATCTGAGGTAGACCCAGCCTGTCTGTCTGTCTAGTAATATCTGAGGTAGACCCAGCCTGTCTGTCTAGTAATATCTCAGGTAGACCCAACCTGTCTGTCTAGTAATATCTCAGGTAGACCCAGCCTGTCTGTCTAGTAATATCTCAGGTAGACCCAGCCTGTCTTTCTAGTAATATCTCAGGTAGACCCAGCCTGTCTGTCTAGTAATATCTCAGGTAGACCCAGCCTGTCTTTCTAGTAATATCTTAGGTAGACCCAGCCTGTCTGTCTAGTAATATCTTAGGTAGACCCAGCATGTCTGTCTAGTAATATCTTAGGTAGACCCAGCCTGTCTGTCTAGTAATATCTGAGGTAGACCCAGCCTGTCTGTCTAGTAATATCTCAGGTAGACCCAGCCTGTCTGTCTAGTAATATCTTAGGTAGACCCAGCCTGTCTGTCTAGTAATATCTTAGGTAGACCCAGCCTGTCTGTCTGTCTAGTAATATCTGAGGTAGACCCAGCCTGTCTGTCTAGTAATATCTCAGGTAGACCCAGCCTGTCTGTCTAGTAATATCTTAGGTAGACCCAGCCTGTCTGTCTAGTAATATCTTAGGTAGACCCAGCCTGTCTGTCTGTCTAGTAATATCTGAGGTAGACCCAGCCTGTCTGTCTAGTAATATCTCAGGTAGACCCAGCCTGTCTGTCTAGTAATATCTTAGGTAGACCCAGCCTGTCTGTCTAGTAATATCTTAGGTAGACCCAGCCTGTCTGTCTAGTAATATCTGAGGTAGACCCAGCCTGTCTGTCTAGTAATATCTCAGGTAGACCCAGCCTGTCTGTCTAGTAATATCTTAGGTAGACCCAGCCTGTCTGTCTAGTAATATCTTAGGTAGACCCAGCCTGTCTGTCTAGTAATATCTTAGGTAGACCCAGCCTGTCTGTCTAGTAATATCTTAGGTAGACCCAGCCTTTCTATCTGTCTAGTAATATCTTAGGTAGACCCAGCATGTCTGTCTAGTAATATCTGAGGTAGACCCAGCCTGTCTTTCTAGTAATATCTCAGGTAGACCCAGCCTGTCTGTCTAGTAATATCTCAGGTAGACCCAGCCTGTCTGTCTAGTAATATCTTAGGTAGACCCAGCCTGTCTGTCTAGTAATATCTTAGGTAGACCCAGCCTTTCTATCTGTCTAGTAATATCTTAGGTAGACCCAGCCTTTCTATCTGTCTAGTAATATCTGAGGTAGACCCAGCCTGTCTGTCTAGTAATATCTGAGGTAGACCCAGCCTGTCTGTCTAGTAATATCTTAGGTAGACCCAGCATGTCTGTCTGGCTAGTAATATCTGAGGTAGACCCAGCCTGTCTGTCTAGTAATATCTGAGGTAGACCCAGCATGTCTGTCTGTCTAGTAATATCTGAGGTAGACCCAGCATGTCTGTCTGTCTAGTAATATCTGATGTCGACCCAGCCTGTCTGTCTAGTAATATCTTAGGTAGACCCAGCCTGTCTGTCTAGTAATATCTGAGGTAGACCCAGCCTGTCTGTCTAGTAATATCTGAGGTAGACCCAGCATGTCTGTCTAGTAATATCTTAGGTAGACCCAGCCTGTCTGTCTAGTAATATCTTAGGTAGACCCAGCCTGTCTGTCTAGTAATATCTGAGGTAGACCCAGCATGTCTGTCTAGTAATATCTTAGGTAGACCCAGCCTGTCTGTCTAGTAATATCTGAGGTAGACCCAGCATGTCTGTCTAGTAATATCTTAGGTAGACCCAGCCTGTCTGTCTAGTAATATCTTAGGTAGACCCAGCATGTCTGTCTAGTAATATCTTAGGTAGACCCAGCCTGTCTGTCTAGTAATATCTGAAGTAGACCCAGCATGTCTGTCTAGTAATATCTCAGGTAGACCCAGCCTGTCTGTCTAGTAATATCTGAGGTAGACCCAGCCTGTCTGTCTAGTAATATCTGAGGTAGACCCAGCCTGTCTGTCTAGTAATATCTTAGGTAGACCCAGCATGTCTGTCTGTCTAGTAATATCTGAGGTAGACCCAGCCTGTCTTTCTAGTAATATCTCAGGTAGACCCAGCCTGTCTTTCCAGTAATATCTCAGGTAGACCCAGCCTGTCTGTCTAGTAATATCTCAGGTAGACCCAGCCTGTCTGTCTAGTAATATCTCAGGTAGACCCAGCCTATCTGTCTAGTAATATCTCAGGTAGACCCAGCCTGTCTGTCTAGTAATATCTCAGGTAGACCCAGCCTTTCTATCTGTCTAGTAATATCTGAGGTAGACCCAGCCTGTCTATCTGTCTAGTAATATCTGAGGTAGACCCAGCCTGTCTATCTGTCCTAGTAATATCTGAGGTCGACCCAGCCTGTCTGTCTAGTAATATCTTAGGTAGACCCAGCCTTTCTATCTGTCTGGTAATATCTGAGGTAGACCCAGCCTGTCTGTCTAGTAATATCTGAGGTAGACCCAGCCAGTCTATCTGTCCTAGTAATATCTGAGGTAGACCCAGCCTGTCTATCTGTCTCGTAATATCTGAGGTAGACCCAGCCTGTCTGTCTGTCTGTCTGTCTAGTAATATCTGAGGTTGACCCAGCCTGTCTGTCTGTCTGTCTAGTAATATCTGAGGTAGACCCAGCGTGTCTATCTGTCTAGTAATATCTCAGGTAGACCCAGCCTGTCTGTCTAGTAATATCTCAGGTAGACCCAGCCTGTCTGTCTAGTAATATCTTAGGTAGACCCAGCCTGTCTGTCTGTCTAGTAATATCTGAGGTAGACCCAGCCTGTCTGTCTGTCTAGTAATATCTGAGGTAGACCCAACCTGTCTGTCTGTCTAGTAATATCTGAGGTTGACCCAGCCTGTCTGTCTGTCTGTCTGTCTGTCTGTCTGTCTGTCTGTCTGTCTGTCTGTCTGTCTGTCTGTCTGTCTGTCTGTCTGTCTGTCTGTCTGTCTGTCTGTCTGTCTGTCTGTCTGTCTGTCTGTCTGTCTGTCTGTCTGTCTGTCTAGTAATATCTGAGGTAGACCCAGCCTGTCTGTCTGTCTAGTAATATCTGAGGTAGACCCAGCCTGTCTGTCTAGTAATATCTCAGGTAGACCCAACCTGTCTGTCTAGTAATATCTCAGGTAGACCCAGCCTGTCTGTCTAGTAATATCTCAGGTAGACCCAGCCTGTCTTTCTAGTAATATCTCAGGTAGACCCAGCCTGTCTGTCTAGTAATATCTCAGGTAGACCCAGCCTGTCTTTCTAGTAATATCTTAGGTAGACCCAGCCTTTCTATCTGTCTAGTAATATCTGAGGTAGACCCAGCATGTCTGTCTAGTAATATCTTAGGTAGACCCAGCCTGTCTGTCTAGTAATATCTGAGGTAGACCCAGCCTGTCTGTCTAGTAATATCTCAGGTAGACCCAGCCTGTCTGTCTAGTAATATCTTAGGTAGACCCAGCCTGTCTGTCTAGTAATATCTTAGGTAGACCCAGCCTGTCTGTCTGTCTAGTAATATCTGAGGTAGACCCAGCCTGTCTGTCTAGTAATATCTCAGGTAGACCCAGCCTGTCTGTCTAGTAATATCTTAGGTAGACCCAGCCTGTCTGTCTAGTAATATCTTAGGTAGACCCAGCCTGTCTGTCTAGTAATATCTGAGGTAGACCCAGCCTGTCTGTCTAGTAATATCTCAGGTAGACCCAGCCTGTCTGTCTCGTAATATCTTAGGTAGACCCAGCCTGTCTGTCTAGTAATATCTTAGGTAGACCCAGCCTGTCTGTCTAGTAATATCTTAGGTAGACCCAGCCTGTCTGTCTAGTAATATCTTAGGTAGACCCAGCCTTTCTATCTGTCTAGTAATATCTTAGGTAGACCCAGCCTGTCTGTCTAGTAATATCTTAGGTAGACCCAGCCTGTCTGTCTGTCTAGTAATATCTGAGGTAGACCCAGCCTGTCTGTCTAGTAATATCTCAGGTAGACCCAGCCTGTCTGTCTAGTAATATCTTAGGTAGACCCAGCCTGTCTGTCTAGTAATATCTTAGGTAGACCCAGCCTGTCTGTCTAGTAATATCTGAGGTAGACCCAGCCTGTCTGTCTAGTAATATCTCAGGTAGACCCAGCCTGTCTGTCTCGTAATATCTTAGGTAGACCCAGCCTGTCTGTCTAGTAATATCTTAGGTAGACCCAGCCTGTCTGTCTAGTAATATCTTAGGTAGACCCAGCCTGTCTGTCTAGTAATATCTTAGGTAGACCCAGCCTTTCTATCTGTCTAGTAATATCTTAGGTAGACCCAGCCTGTCTTTCTAGTAATATCTCAGGTAGACCCAGCCTGTCTGTCTAGTAATATCTCAGGTAGACCCAGCCTGTCTGTCTAGTAATATCTTAGGTAGACCCAGCCTGTCTGTCTAGTAATATCTTAGGTAGACCCAGCCTTTCTATCTGTCTAGTAATATCTTAGGTAGACCCAGCCTTTCTATCTGTCTAGTAATATCTGAGGTAGACCCAGCCTGTCTGTCTAGTAATATCTGAGGTAGACCCAGCCTGTCTGTCTAGTAATATCTTAGGTAGACCCAGCATGTCTGTCTGTCTAGTAATATCTGAGGTAGACCCAGCCTGTCTGTCTAGTAATATCTGAGGTAGACCCAGCCTGTCTGTCTAGTAATATCTGAGGTAGACCCAGCATGTCTGTCTGTCTAGTAATATCTGATGTCGACCCAGCCTGTCTGTCTAGTAATATCTTAGGTAGACCCAGCCTGTCTGTCTAGTAATATCTGAGGTAGACCCAGCCTGTCTGTCTAGTAATATCTGAGGTAGACCCAGCATGTCTGTCTAGTAATATCTTAGGTAGACCCAGCCTGTCTGTCTAGTAATATCTTAGGTAGACCCAGCCTGTCTGTCTAGTAATATCTGAGGTAGACCCAGCATGTCTGTCTAGTAATATCTCAGGTAGACCCAGCCTGTCTGTCTAGTAATATCTGAGGTAGACCCAGCATGTCTGTCTGTCTAGTAATATCTGAGGTAGACCCAGCCTGTCTGTCTAGTAATATCTGAGGTAGACCCAGCATGTCTGTCTGTCTAGTAATATCTGAGGTAGACCCAGCATGTCTGTCTGTCTAGTAATATCTGATGTCGACCCAGCCTGTCTGTCTGTCTAGTAATATCTGAGGTAGACCCAGCATGTCTGTCTAGTAATATCTTAGGTAGACCCAGCCTGTCTGTCTAGTAATATCTGAGGTAGACCCAGCATGTCTGTCTAGTAATATCTGAGGTAGACCCAGCCTGTCTGTCTAGTAATATCTCAGGTAGACCCGGCCTGTCTGTCTAGTAATATCTCAGGTAGACCCAGCCTGTCTTTCTAGTAATATCTTAGGTAGACCCAGCCTTTCTATCTGTCTAGTAATATCTGAGGTAGACCCAGCCTGTCTGTCTAGTAATATCTGAGGTAGACCCAGCCTGTCTGTCTAGTAATATCTGATGTCGACCCAGCCTGTCTGTCTGTCTAGTAATATCTGAGGTAGACCCAGCATGTCTGTCTAGTAATATCTTAGGTAGACCCAGCCTGTCTGTCTAGTAATATCTGAGGTAGACCCAGCCTGTCTGTCTAGTAATATCTGATGTCGACCCAGCCTGTCTGTCTGTCTAGTAATATCTGAGGTAGACCCAGCATGCCTGTCTAGTAATATCTTAGGTAGACCCAGCCTGTCTGTCTAGTAATATCTGAGGTAGACCCAGCATGTCTGTCTGTCTAGTAATATCTGAGGTAGACCCAGCCTGTCTATCTGTCTAGTAATATCTGAGGTAGACCCAGCCTGTCTGTCTGTCTAGTAATATCTCAGGTAGACCCAGCCTGTCTGTCTAGTAATATCTCAGGTATACCCAGCCTGTCTGTCTAGTAATATCTTAGGTAGACCCAGCCTGTCTGTCTAGTAATATCTGAGGTAGACCCAGCCTGTCTGTCTAGTAATATCTCAGGTAGACCCAGCCTGTCTGTCTAGTAATATCTTAGGTAGACCCAGCCTTTCTATCTGTCTAGTAATATCTGAGGTAGACCCAGCATGTCTGTCTAGTAATATCTTAGGTAGACCCAGCCTGTCTGTCTAGTAATATCTGAGGTCGACCCAGCCTGTCTGTCTGTCTAGTAATATCTGAGGTCGACCCAGCCTGTCTGTCTGTCTAGTAATATCTGAGGTCGACCCAGCCTGTCTGTCTGTCTAGTAATATCTGAGGTCGACCCAGCCTGTCTGTCTGTCTAGTAATATCTGAGGTAGACCCAGCATGTCTGTCTGTCTAGTAATATCTGAGGTCGACCCAGCCTGTCTATCTGTCTAGTAATATCTGAGGTCGACCCAGCCTGTCTGTCTGTCTAGTAATATCTGAGGTCGACCCAGCCTGTCTGTCTGTCTAGTAATATCTGAGGTAGACCCAGCATGTCTGTCTGTCTAGTAATATCTGAGGTAGACCCAGCCTGTCTATCTGTCTAGTAATATCTGAGGTAGACCCAGCCTGTCTGTCTGTCTAGTAATATCTGAGGTCGACCCAGCCTGTCTGTCTGTCTAGTAATATCTGAGGTAGACCCAGCCTGTCTGTCTGTCTAGTAATATCTGAGGTAGACCCAACCTGTCTGTCTGTCTAGTAATATCTGAGGTTGACCCAGCCTGTCTGTCTGTCTGTCTGTCTAGTAATATCTGAGGTAGACCCAGCCTGTCTGTCTAGTAATATCTCAGGTAGACCCAGCCTGTCTGTCTAGTAATATCTGAGGTAGACCCAGCATGTCTGTCTGTCTAGTAATATCTCAGGTAGACCCAGCCTGTCTGTCTAGTAATATCTGAGGTAGACCCAGCATGTCTGCCTGTCTAGTAATATCTGAGGTAGACCCAGCCTGTCTATCTGTCTAGTAATATCTGAGGTAGACCCAGCCTGTCTGTCTGTCTAGTAATATCTGAGGTCGACCCAGCCTGTCTGTCTGTCTAGTAATATCTGAGGTAGACCCAGCCTGTCTGTCTGTCTAGTAATATCTGAGGTAGACCCAACCTGTCTGTCTGTCTAGTAATATCTGAGGTTGACCCAGCCTGTCTGTCTGTCTGTCTGTCTAGTAATATCTGAGGTAGACCCAGCCTGTCTGTCTAGTAATATCTCAGTTAGACCCAGCCTGTCTGTCTAGTAATATCTGAGGTAGACCCAGCCTGTCTGTCTGTCTAGTAATATCTGAGGTAGACCCAGCCTGTCTGTCTGTCTAGTAATATCTGAGGTAGACCCAGCCTGTCTGTATGTCTAGTAATATCTGAGGTAGACCCAGCCTGTCTGTCTGTCTGGTAATATCTGAGGTCGACCCAGCCTGTCTGTCTGTCTAGTAATATCTGAGGTAGACCCAGCCTGTCTGTCAGTCTAGTAATATCTGAGGTAGACCCAACCTGTCTGTCTTGTAATGCCTGAGGTGGACCCAGTGTCTGTAAACTGTAGTACTCTTGCTTGGAGACTGACGTGGTCCTGTATGGCTCAGTTGGTAGAGCATTGTGCTTTCAACGCCAGGATCATGGGTTTACTCCACACACCAGCTTTATTTGCATTGCACTCCCCTATTTATACAGTACCAGTCAAAAGTTTGGACACATCTACTCATTCAAGGCTTTTTTCTTTATTTTTACTATTTTCTACATTGTGGAATAATGGTGAAGACATCAAAACTATGAAATAGCACATATGGAATCATGTAGATTCTGTTCTCTGTCCTTATGGGTTATTGTGTGTAGATTGATGAGGAAATCTTTTTTGAAATCAATTTTAGAATAAGGCTGTAACGCAACAAAATGTGGAAAAAGTCAAGGGGTCTGAGTACTTTCTGAAGGCACTGTATACAGTGGGGCAAAAAAAGTATTTAGTCAGCCACCAATTTTTCATTTTTATTTTTATTTCACCTTTATTTAACCAGGTAGGCTAGTTGAGAACAAGTTCTCATTTGCAACTGCGACCTGGCCAAGATAAAGCATAGCAGTGTGAACAGACAACACAGAGTTACACATGGAGTAAACAATTAACAAGTCAATAACACAGTAGAAAAAAAGGGGAGTCTATATACAATGTGTGCAGAGGGCATGAGGAGGTAGGCGAATAATTACAATTTTGCAGATTAACACTGGAGTGATAAATGATCAGATGATCATGTACAGGTAGAGATATTGGTGTGCAAAAGAGCAGAAAAGTAAATAAATAAAAACTGTGGGGATGAGGTAGGTGAAAATGGGTGGGCTATTTACCAATAGACTATGTACAGCTGCAGCGATCGGTTAGCTGCTCAGATAGCTGATGTTTGAAGTTGGTGAGGGAGATAAAAGTCTCCAACTTCAGCAATTTTTGCAATTCGTTCCAGTCACAGGCAGCAGAGTACTGGAACGAAAGTCGGCCTAATGAGGTGTTGGCTTTAGGGATGATCAGTGAGATACACCTGCTGGAGCGCGTGCTACGGATGGGTGTTGCCATCGTGACCAGTGAACTGAGATAAGGCGGAGCTTTACCTAGCATGGCCTTGTAGATGACCAGGAGCCAGTGGGTCTGGCGACGAATATGTAGCGAGGGCCAGCCGACTAGAGCATACAAGTCGCAGTGGTGGGTGGTATAAGGTGCTTTAGTGACAAAACGGATGGCACTGTGATAAACTGCATCCAGTTTGCTGAGTAGAGTGTTGGAAGCAATTTTGTAGATGACATCGCCGAAGTCGAGGATCGGTAGGATAGTCAGTTTTACTAGGGTAAGCTTGGCAGCGTGAGTGAAGGAGGCTTTGTTGCGGAATAGAAAGCCGACTCTTGATTTGATTTTCGATTGGAGATGTTTGATACGAGTCTGGAAGGAGAGTTTGCAGTCTAGCCAGACACCTAGGTACTTATAGATGTCCACATATTCAAGGTCGGAACCATCCAGGGTGGTGATGCTAGTCGGGCATGCGGGTGCAGGCAGCGATCGGTTGAAAAGCATGCATTTGGTTTTACTAGCGTTTAAGAGCAGTTGGAGGCCACGGAAGGAGTGTTGTATGGCATTGAAGCTCGTTTGGAGGTTAGATAGCACAGTGTCCAATGACGGGCCGAAAGTATATAGAATGGTGTCGTCTGCGTAGAGGTGGATCAGGGAATCGCCCACAGCAAGAGCAACATCATTGATATATACAGAGAAAAGAGTCGGCCTGAGAATTGAACCCTGTGGCACCCCCATAGAGACTGCCAGAGGACCGGACAGCATGCCCTCCGATTTGACACACTGAACTCTGTCTGCAAAGTAATTGGTGAACCAGGCAAGGCAGTCATCCGAAAAACCAAGGCTACTGAGTCTGCCGATACGAATATGGTGATTGACAGAGTCGAAAGCCTTGGCAAGGTTGATGAAGACGGCTGCACAGTACTGTCTTTTATCGATGGCGGTTATGATATCGTTTAGTACCTTTAGTGTGGCTGAGGTGCACCCGTGACCGGCTCGGAAACCAGATTGCACAGCGGAGAAGGTACGGTGGGATTCGAGATGGTCAGTGACCTGTTTGTTGACTTGGCTTTCGAAGACCTTAGATAGGCAGGGCAGAATGGATATAGGTCTGTAACAGTTTGGGTCCAGGGTGTCTCCCCCTTTGAAGAGGGGGATGACTGCGGCAGCTTTCCAATCCTTGGGGATCTCAGACGATATGAAAGAGAGGTTGAACAGGCTGGTAATAGGGGTTGCGACAATGGCGGCGGATAGTTTCAGAAATAGAGGGTCCAGATTGTCAAGCCCAGCTGTTTTAAACGGGTCCAGGTTTTGCAGCTCTTTCAGAACATCTGCTATCTGGATTTGGGTAAAGGAGAACCTGAGAGGCTTGGGCGAGGAGCTGCGGGGGGGGCGGAGCTGTTGGCCGAGGTAGGAGTAGCCAGGCGGAAGGCATGGCCAGCCGTTGAGAAATGCTTGTTGAAGTTTTCGATAATCATGGATTTATCGGTGGTGACCGTGTTACCTAGCCTCAGTGCAGTGGGCAGCTGGGAGGAGGTGCTCTTGTTCTCCATGGACTTCACAGTGTCCCAGAACTTTTTGGAGTTGGAGCTACAGGATGCAAACTTCTGCCTGAAGAAGCTGGCCTTAGCTTTACTGACTGACTGCGTGTATTGGTTCCTGACTTCATTGAACAGTTGCATATCGTGAGGACTATTCGATGCTATTGCAGTCCGCCACAGGATGTTTTTGTGCTGGTCGAGGGCAGTCAGGTCCGGAGTGAACCAAGGGCTGTATCTGTTCTTAGTTCTGAATTTTTTGAACGGAGCATGCTTATCTAAAATGGTGAGGAAGTTACTTTTAAAGAATGACCAGGCATCCTCAACTGACGGGATGAGGTCAATGTCCTTCCAGGATACCCGGGCCAGGTCGATTAGAAAGGCCTGCTCACAGAAGTGTTTTAGGGAGCGTTTGACAGTGATGAGGGGTGGTCGTTTGACTGCGGCTCCGTAGCGGATACAGGCAATGAGGCAGTGATCGCTGAGATCCTGGTAGAAGACAGCGGAGGTGTATTTGGAGAGCCAGTTGGTCAGGATGACGTCTATGAGGGTGCCCTTGCTTACAGAGTTAGGGATGTACCTGGTGGGTTCCTTGATGATTTGTGTGAGATTGAGGGCATCTAGCTTAGATTGTAGGACTGCCGGGGGTTAGATTGTAGTTCTCCCACTTAAAAAGATGAGAGAGGCCTGTCATTTTCATCATAGGTACACTTAAACTATGACAGAAAATGAGAAAAAAATCCAGAAAATCACATTGTAGGATTTTAATGAATGAATTTGCAAATTATGGTGGAAAATACGTATTTGGTCACCTACAAACAAGCAAGATTTCTGGCACTCACAGACCTGTAACTTCTTATTTAAGAGGCTCCTCTGTCCTCCACTCGTTACCTGTATTAATGGCACCTGTTTGAACTTGTTATCGGTATAAAAGACACCTGTCCACAACCTCAAACAGTCACACTCCAAACTCCACTATGGCCAAGACCAAAGAGCTGTCAAAGGACACCAGAAACAAAATTGTAGACCTACAATGTGATTTTCTGAAGTGTACCTATGATGAAAATTACAGGCCTCTCTCATCTTTTTAAGTGGAAGAACTTGCACAATTTGTGGCTGACTAAATACTTTTATGCCCCACTGTATATACAGTACCAGTCAAAAGTTTACTCATTCAAGGGTTTTTCTTTAGTTTTACTTTGTACTACATTGTGGAATAATAGTAAAGACATCAAAACTATGAAATAACACATATGGAATCATGTATTAAATCAAAAAACTGTTTAAAAAATCAAAATATATTTTAGATTCTTCAAAGTAGCCACCCTTTGCGTTGATGACAGCTTTGCACACTCTTGGCATTTTCTCAAGCAGCTTCATGAGGAATTATTTTCCAACAGTATTGAAGGAGTTCCCACATAAGCTGAGCACTTGTTGGCTGCTTTTCCTTCCCTCTGCGGTCCAACTAATCCCAAACCATCTCAATAGGGTTGAGGTCGGTTGATTGTGGAGGCCAGGTCATCTGATGTTCATAAATGACATGGTCAAATAATAATAATCACAGTAGTTGTCGAGGGTGCAGCAAGTCAGCACCTCAGGAGTAAATGTCAGTTGGCTTTTCATAGCCGATCATTAAGAGTATCTCTATTGCTCCTGCTGTCTCTAGAGAGTTGAAAACAGCAGGTCTGGGACAGGTAGCACTTCCGGTGAACAGGTCAGGGTTCCATAGCGGCAGGCAGAACAGTTGAAACTGGAGCAGCAGCACGGCCAGGTGGACTGGGGACAGCAAGGAGTCATCATGCCAGGTAGTCCTGAGGCATGGTCCTAGGGCTCAGGTCCTCCGAGAGAGAGAAATAGAGAGAGAAAGAGAGAATTAGAGAGAGCATACTTAAATTCCCACAGGACACCTGATAAGACACATATGGACACAATCATGAAGTGGAACGACATTTATTGGATATTTCAAACTTTTCTAACAAATCAAAAACTGAAAAATTGGGCGTGCAAAATTATTCAGCCCCTTTACTTTCAGTGCAGCAAACTCTCTCCAGAAGTTCAGTGAGGATCTCTGAATGATCCAATGTTGACCTAAATGTCTAATGATGATAAATACAATCCACCTGTGTGTAATCAAGTCTCCGTATAAATGCACCTGCACTGTGATAGTCTCAGAGGTCCATTAAAAGCACAGAGAGCATCATGAAGAACAAGGAACACACCAGGCAGGTCCGAGATTGTCACGAATCCCGTTTCCTGAGTCTGTTTTTTGCCTGTGTTCTGTCCTGGGGTGTTTTTTCCGGCGTCCTGGAACACACCCTGTCTGGTTGCCGGGCAATGTATCCCATCAGCTATCTGCACACCTGGTCCTGATCATCATCTCTCCTCTTCATAAGCCCGGACCTGACATCCATTCCCTGCCGGATCGTTAGCCATGAACAGTATGTTGTGCCATAGTATCAGCCTTCAGTTACTCACCCGGATCATTTACCCCATTCCCGCCTGGTCGTCGGAGGATTCCGCTACCCCATTGGATCCACCTATTTACTCCCATCAACTCACCACCGCTGCCCGCTATGCCTCCTGGATATATCTACCCATTCACATTCACTTGTAAATAAATACTCACCTTCTTCCGACTCTCCTTGTCCTGGTCTGCTTCTGGGTTCGATTTTGAAAGAACGTGACAGAACGATCCGGCCAACGATGAACCCAGCGGACCCGGACTCCGTTTGCCATGCCATTACCCAGCAGGGGAAGACATTGGGACAACACAAGACGGCGCTACAGGAGATAGCGGGTTCAATCCAGAACTTATCTGCTAGCTTGACACAGATCCAGGATCAGCTCAGTTTGCCGGCGATTCATTCACCACCTGTTTCACCCATCTCACCTGCCGTGTCTGGTGCGGTTTCCTTCCGTGAACCCAAGGTACCGACGCCTGATAAATATGAAGGGGATTTGGGAAGATGCCGTTCGTTTCTTATGCAGTGTCGGTTATTGTTTGATCTGCAGCCCCATTCTTACGGCACTGACAAGGCTAGGATAGCCTTTGTTATTGAACTGCTGCGTGGAAGAGCTCTGGAATGGGCTTCAGCCATTTGGGAACGACAGGAGACCTGCATGGCTTCATACCAGGAGTTCACGGGAGAGATGAGAAAGCTTTTTGACCATCCAGTCCGAGGTAAGGACGCAGCTAAACGTTTGTTCACTCTTCGCCAAGGAGCTCGCAGTGTGGCAGACTTTATAATCGAGTTCAGGACATTGTCTGTGGAGAGTGGTTGGAATGAGGAGTCATTACAAGCGGCTTTTTACCAGGGGTTGTCGGAGCAACTCAAGGACGAGCTGATATCCTATCCAGAGCCTAATGACCTAGACAGCTTGGTCACTTTATCTATTCGGGTAGATAATAGAGTCCGAGAGAGAAGGAGGGAGAAGCAGTGGGGCCCATCCAATCAATCAGCAACTCGGTTACCATTCGGTTCAGGATGTGAACCAGAACGTATTGATCGTTATTCCCCACACGGGATTAGTGGAGGGGTCTTGCCACCAGATCCTGAACCAAAGCAAGTGGGCCGACACAGGCTAACTAAGGAGGAGCGCCAACGTAGACGTGAGACCAACAGCTGTCTCTACTGTGGTAGCTCGGGACATTACATCTCCGCTTGTCCACAGCGCCCGTTAAACTGCCCGGCTCGCTAGTTTTGGGATGAATTTTAGCGAGCCAGTTTCAACCTCTCAAAGATCCTGTCAGACCCCGTTTTCCTGCGACCCTTATGAATAAGGATCAGAGCTTAGAGATGAACGCTTTTATCGATTCAGGTGCCGATGGCAGCTTTATTGATGCCGACTTGGTGGAACAGTCTGGGGCTTTCCAAGGAGCAATTGCCGGAAGCCATTGAAGCAACCACTCTGAACCGCAGTAGTCTGGCACGGATCACTATGAGGACTGAACCGGTTAAGATGTTGTTGTCGGGGAATCATTCAGAGTTTATCTCCTTCATCATTCTGTTCTCGCCCCATGTTCCTCTCGTACTTGGTTACCCCTGGCTGAAGGAACATAATCCCTCGTTTGATTGGGTGACGGGTAAGGTAACTAGTTGGAGCATTGATTGTCATGCTAACTACCTTAGGACTGCCTGTTCTCCTGCCGTTTCCAGTCAGGTCAGTGACTCTGCTCCTCCTGATTTGTCCCTGGTTCCAGAAACATATCACGAGTTGGGTGAAGTATTCAGTAAACAGAAGGCTCTGTCCCTTCCTCCCCACCGACCTTATGATTGTGCGATTAATCTGTTTCCTGGAGCTGCCTTTCCCAAGGGACGATTATACAGTATCTCTCGACCTGAACGTGAGGCCTTGGAGACCTACATCAAGGAGTCTCTAGCTGCAGGTCTCATTCGGCCCTCGTCATCACCTCTGGGAGCAGGATTTTTTTGTGAGCAAGAAGGATGGCTCTCTTCGACCGTGTATTGATTATCGGGGTTTGAATGATATTACGGTCAAGAACAAGTATCCCCTGCCCTTGATGAGCTCGGCTTTTGATTCTTTACAGGGTGCTACGGTTTTTACAAAGCTTGATTTACGTAATGCTTATCATTTGGTTCGGATCAAAGAGGGGGACGAGTGGTTGACTGGGTTCAATACTCCGATGGGACATTTCGAGTACCAGGTGATGCCGCTTGGACTGACCAAAGCTCCTGCTGTGTTCCAAAGTATGGTGAATGACGTTCTGAGAGATATGATTGGTATTTTTGTGTTCGTTTACCTGGATGATATCCTCATCTTCTCGAAGGAGCTTTTTTAGCCAAGTTCAGCATGTCAAGCTTGTCCTGCAGCGGTTATTGGAGAACCATCTGTTCGTGAAGGCTGAGAAGTGTGATTTTCACGCCCACACGACGTCCTTCCTCGGGTACATCATCTCCAGGAGAGAGATCAAAATGGACCAAGAGAAGGTTCCGGCGGTTCGGGATTGGGTCCAGCCCGGTACGAGATTGCAGCTCCAGAGATTCCTGGGGTTTGCAAATTTTTATCGGAGGTTTATCCGTGATTACAGCCGGGTGGCCGCCCCTTTAACTGTACTGACGTCTTGCACCAGAGTGTTGTGTTGGTCTCCTGAGGCAGACCGAGCATTTCTAGATCTGAAGAGCCGATTCACCAACGCCCCGATTCTCTCTCAACCTGACACTTCCCGTCAGTTCGTTGTGGAGGTGGATGCGTCTGATGTGGGGGTGGGCGCCATCCTGTCCCAGCGTAGCTCCACTGACGGTAAACTCCATCCCTGCGCCTTCTACTCTTGTCGTCTTTCTCCAGCTGAAAGAAACTACGATGTGGGTAACCGGGAGCTTCTCGCTGTGAAGCTTGCCTTGGAGGAGTGGCGTCACTGGTTGGAGGGAGCGGAGCAACCGTTTGTGGTCTGGACTGACCACAAGAATCTGGCTTACGTGCAATCGGCTAAACGTCTCAACTCCCGTCAGGCCCGGTGGGCTTTGTTTTTTGGACGCTTCAATTTTTCCCTGACGTTCCGACCTGGGTCGAAGAACGGGAAGGCGGACGGCCTGTCCCGGATGTTCTCCAAGACGGAGGAGAGTGGGGCCAAGACTGAGACGATTCTTCCCCATTGAGAGTACAGAATAAGACTACCAATCGGGCCAGCTCTGGGCTTCTTCACCCCCTACCTATTCCCCGGCAACCTTGGTGGGCAAACTTGGATAGATTCAGCAAGTTTGCCCACTTTGTTCCCCTCTCCAAGCTGCCTTCTGCCACTGAGACTTCCGAGATCCTTGTTAGGGAGGTGTTCAGGGTCCACGGGTTGCCCTGTGACATTGTTTCTGACCGTGGTCCTCAGTTTATCTCTGCTGTCTGGAAATCCTTCTGTTTGGCCATTGGAGCTACAGTCAGTCTCACATCTGGATTTCACCCCCAATCTAATGGTCAGGTGGAGAGAGCCAACCAGAAGATGGAGTCCACGCTGCGCTGTCTTGTTTTTTCTGATCCCACCTCTTGGTCCTCTCAATTACCCTGGGTCGAGTATGCTCATAATACTCTCCCTTCATCTGCCACTGGGATGTCTCCCTTCCAGTGCCTGTACGGTTACCAACCTCCCTTGTTTCCTTCTCAGGAGCGGGATCTCTCGGTTCCTTCTGTCCAGACCCACATTCGTCGTTGCCACCGCACCTGGCATCGGGCCAGGAAGGCCCTCCTTAAGGTTTCTGACCGGTATCAGATCCAGGTGAATCGTCGCCGTATTCCTGCCCCCGCTTATACCGTCAGAGATAGGGTTTGGTTGGCTACACGGGATCTTCCTCTACGGACTGAGTCGAGGAAACTGTCACCGAAGTTCATTGGTCCGTTTGTAGTGGAGAAGATCATTAATCCTGTTGTGGTCCGACTCAAGTTGCCTGCTACACTAAGAGTACATCCCACCTTTCATGTCTCCTGCCTCAAGCCGGTTCTCCTCAGTCCTCTGTTGCCCCCTCGTCCTCGTCCTCCTCGGATGATCGGAGGTGGTCCTGTCTACACGGTGCGCCGCATCATGGACTCCAGACGGCGGGGTCGAGGGTTCCAGTATTTAGTGGATTGGGAAGGATATGGTCCTGAGGAGAGGAGTTGGATTCCTCGGCGTCAGATCCTTGACGATGACCTGCTTCGTGACTTTTACTGCCTTCACGCTGGCGCTCCGTGTAGTCCGCCCGGTGGTGTTCGTCGGAGGGGGGTACTGCCACGAATCCCGTTTCCTGAGTCACCTTATTCTTACTCTCCTTGTTGAAAGAACGTGACAGAGATACTGTTGTGAAGAAGTTTAAAGCCGGATTTGGATACAAAAAGATTTCCCAAGCTTTAAACATCCCAAGGAGCACTGTGCAAGCGATAATATTGAAATGGAAGGAGTATCAGACCACTGCAAATCTACCAAGACCTGGCCGTCCCTCTAAACTTTCAGCTCATACAAGGAGAAGACTGATCAGAGATGCAGCCAAGAGGCCCATGATCACTCTGGATGAACTGCAGAGATCTACACGTGAGGTGGGAGACTCTGTCCATAGGACAACAATCAATCGTATATTGCACAAATCTGGCCTTTATGGAAGAGTGGCAAGAAGAAAGCCATTTCTTAAAGATATCCATAAAAAGTGTTGTTTAAAGTTTGCCACAAGCCACCTGGGAGACACACCAAACATATGGAAGAAGGTGCTCTGGTCAGATGAAACCAAAATTTAACTTTTTGGCAACAATGCAAAACGTTATGTTTGGCGTAAAAGCAACACAGCTAATCACCCTGAACACAACATCCCCCCTGTCAAACATGGTGGTGGCAGCATCATGGTTTGGGCCTGCTTTTCTTCAGCAGGGACAGGGAAGATGGTTAAAATTGATGGGAAGATGGATGGAGCCAAATACAGGACCATTCTGGAAGAAAACCTGATGGAGTCTGCAAAAGACCTGAGACTGGGACGGAGATTTGTCTTCCAACAAGAACAATGATCCAAAACATAAAGCAAAATCTACAATGGAATGGTTAAAAAATAAACACATCCAGGTTTTAGAATGGCCAAGTCAAAGTCCAGACCTGAATCCAATCGAGAATCTGTGGAAAGTACTGAAAACTGCTGTTCACAAATGCTCTCCATCCAACCTCACTGAGCTCGAGCTGTTTTGCAAGGAGGAATGGGAAAAAATTTCAGTCTCTCGATGTGCAAAACTGATAGAGACATACCCCAAGGGACTTACAGCTGTAATCGCAGCAAAAGGTGGCACTACAGAGTATTAACTTAAGGGGGCTGAATAATTTTGCAGGCCCAATTTTTCAGTTTTTGATTTGTTAAAAAAGTTTGAAATATCCAATAAATGTCGTTCCACTTCATGATTGTGTCCCACTTGTTTTTGATTCTTCACAAAAAAATACAGTTTTATATCTTTATGTTTGAAGCCTGAAATGTGGCAAAAGGTTGCAAAGTTCAAGGGGGCCGAATACTTTCGCAAGGCACTGTACATACTAACTCATTTACCTCAAATAACCTGTACCCCTGCACATTGACTCGGTACCGGTACCCCCTGTATATAGCCTCGTTATTGTTATTTCATTGTTATTTGAATTTTTTAAACTTTAGTTTATTTAGTAAACACTTCCTTAACCAACAATACAGTTTCAAGGAAAATATGAGTTAAGGGCATGTAAGGAAGCATTTCACGGTAAGGGCAGCTGTTGCAGCTGTTGTATTGGGCGCATGTGACAAATACCTTTTCATTTGATTTGATTTTGATTCCCGGGGCCACCCATACGTAAAAAGTATACACACATGACTGTAAGTTGCTTTGGATAAAAGCGTCTGCAAAATGGCATATATTTTTTATTATACTATATATTACTGACACGCTGATCTGTTGCCTAGTGCGACAACACACTAACACACACACTGAGTAATGAAACACTTCACAGCTCGTTTGGCTTCTGCAAGGCGCTAAGTCTAAAACACAACTATTAGATCTATAATGACTACTGCCTACTCCCTCTGGAACCACACACACACACACACACACACACACACACACACACACACACACACACACACACACACACACACACACACACACACACACACACACACACACACACACACACACACACACACACACACACACACACACCCCTCCCCCACTGTTCAGTCGATGCATTATACATTCCACACATCTGCCACTCTGAGCTCTCTATTCCGTAGGGGAGCAGAGTAGGAGAGGGGGAAAAGAGGGGCTCTGTTTTTAACAGCTGGAAAAAGGAGGGAAGGGTTGGCTTTCTCCCCCAACCCAACTCTCCTTCATCTCTCTGTCTCTCCCTCTATCCCCCTTCTTTCCCCCCTTTCTCTGTCTCTCTCTCTGTCGCACCTCTCCTTTTCACCCCTCTCTTTCTCAACCAGTCTCTAAACCCCATCCCCCCTTTCTCTCTACCCCCTCTCCCCCTCTCTCTCCCACTCCATTACTCCCCCCTCTTCCTCTGTATATATGCGAAGAGCATGGCTGGTGGAATGTGACGCCTTCACCTGTGTTTGAGTCTCATTAAGAAACACGCAGAAAAATGGCTCTGCTCTGAGGGATTTTTTACAAAAACCCCTCTCTCTCTCCTATACCTCCACACCACTCTACCAACCCCTCTCTCTCTCCTATACCTCCATACCACTCTAACAACCCCTCTCTCTCTCCTATACCTCCATACCACTCTAACAACCCCTCTCTCTCTCCTATACCTCCACACCACTCTACCAACCCCTCTCTCTCTCTCCTATACCTCCACACTACTCTACCAACCCCTCTCTCTCCTATACCTCCACACCATTTTACCAACCCCTCTCTCTCTCCTATACCTCCATACCACTCTACCAACCCCTCCCTCTCTCTCCTATACCTCCACACCACTCTAACAACCCCTCTCTCTCTCCTATACCTCCACACCACTCTACCAACCCATCTCTCTCTCCTATACCTCCACACCACTCTACCAACCCCTCTCTCTCTCCTATACCTCCACACCACTCTACCAACTCCTCTCTCTCTCTCCTATACCTCCACACCACTCTACCAACCCCTCTCTCTCTCCTATACCTCCACACCAATCTACCAACCCCTCTCTCTCTCCTGTACCTCCACACCACTCTACCAACCCCTCTCTCTCTCCTATACCTCCACACCACTCTACCAAGCCCTCTCTCTCTCCTGTACCTCCACACCACTCTACCAACCCCTCTCTCTCTCCTGTACCTCCACACAACTCTACCAGCCCCTCTCTCTCTCATGTACCTCCACACCACTCTACCAGCTCCTCTCTCTCTCTCATGTACATTCACACCACTCTACCAACCCCTCTCTCTATCATGTACATTCACACCACTCTACCAACACCTCTCTCTCTCCTATACCTCCACACCACTCTACCAACCCCTCTCTCTCTCCTATATCTCCATACCATTCTAACAACCCCTCCCTCTCTCTCCTATACCTCCACACCACTCTACCAACCCCTCTCTCTCTCCTATACCTCCACACCACTCTACCAACCCCTCTCTCTCTCCTATACCTCCATACCACTCTACCAACCCCTCCCTCTCTCTCCTATACCTCCACACCACTCTAACAACCCCCCTCTCTCCTATACCTCCACACCACTCTACCAACCCCTCTCTCTCTCCTATACCTCCACACCACTCTACCAACCCCTCTCTCTCTCCTATACCTCCACACCACTCTACCAACCCCTCTCTCTCTCCTATACCTCCACACCACTCTACCAACCCCTCTCTCTCTCCTATACCTCCACACCACTCTACCAACCCCTCTCTCTCTCCTGTACCTCCACACCACTCTACCAACCCCTCTCTCTCTCCTGTACCTCCACACCACTCTACCAACCCCTCTCTCTCTCATGTACCTCCACACCACTCTACCAGCTCCTCTCTCTCTCTCTCTCTCTCTCTCTCTCTCTCTCTCTCTCTCTCTCTCTCTCTCTCTCTCTCTCTCATGTTTACATTTACATTTACATTTAAGTCATTTAGCAGACGCTCTTATCAGAGCGACTTACAAATTGTGTACCTCCACACCACTCTACCAACCCATCTCTCTCTCCTGTACCTCCACACCACTCTACCAACCCATCTCTCTCTCCTGTACCTCCACACCACTCTACCAACCCCTCTCTCTCTCCTATACCTCCACACCACTCTACCAGCCCCTCTCTCTCTCATGTACCTCCACACCACTCTACCAGCCCCTCTCTCTCTCATGTACCTCCATACCACTCTACCAACCCCTCCCTCTCTCTCTCTCCTGTACCTCCACACCACTCTACCAGCCCCTCTCTCTCTCATGTACCTCCACGCCACTCTACCAACCCCTCTCTCTCCTATACCTCCACACCACTCTACCAGCCCCTCTCTCTCATGTACCTCCATACCACTCTACCAACCCCTCCCTCTCTCTCTCTCCCGTACCTCCACACCACTCTACCAACCCCTCTCTCTCTCCTATACCTCCACACCACTCTACCAACCCCTCTCTCTCTCATGTACCTCCACGCCACTCTACCAACCCCTCTCTCTCTCCTGTACCTCCACACCACTCTACCAACCCCTCTCTCTCATGTACCTCCACACCACTCTACCAACCCCTCTCTCTCTCCTGTACCTCCACACCACTCTACCAACCTCTCTCTCTCTCTCTCATGTACCTCCACACCACTGTATCAACCCCTCTCTCATGTACATCCACACCACTCTACCAACCCCCCTATCTCTCTCATGTACCTCCACACCACTCTACCAGCCCCCCTCTCTCTGTCCTGTACCTCCACACCACTCTATCAACCCCTCTCTCTCTCATGTACCTCCACACCACTCTGCCAGCCCCTCTCTCTCCCTCATGTACCTCCACACCACTCTACCAACCCCTCTCTCTCACATGTACCTCCACACCACTCTACCAACCCCCCTCTCTCTCATATACCTCCACACCACTCTACCAACCCCCCTCTCTCTATCATGTACCTTCACACCACTCTACCAACCCCTCTCTCTCCCCTTCTCTCTCTCTCGCTCTCCCTCTCGTTCTCTCTGTATTTGTGTTCTTCTCTGCTCATATTTCTACATTACACTCACACCTGCTTTGTCTGTCTGTCTGTCTGTCTGTCTGTCTGTCTGTCTGTCTGTCTGTCTGTCTGTCTGTCTGTCTGTCTGTCTGTCTGTCTGTCTGTCTGTCTGTCTGTCTGTCTGTCTGTCTGTCTGTCTGTCTGTCTGTCTGTCTGTCTGCCTGCCAGCCAACCAGCCAGCCATCTGGAGCCTCACTACACCTCTCATCTGGGAGAGAAAGGAAGGAGAAGAGAGAGGAGTGTGAGGGGAGGTGTGTGTGGCGGGGGTGCTCTGACCTCTAGTTTGGTCTGGTGTAACATCAGCGTGAGTGAGTATCTCATTGTCTCATAGAAACATGATGAGTGTCATGAGATTCTGTGTGGCATCACTGAAGGAATCCCTGCCCCCCCTGTGTAACAACCCTCCCTCTGACTTTATCAGTATAAGTGTGTGTGTGTTTGAGAGAGAGAGAGAGAGAGAGAGAGACATTCATTAAGTCCAAACACTAACCGCATGATCCTCATCTGCCTTATCACATTCCTCAGCTGTGTGTGTGTGTGTGTGTGTGTGTGTGTGTGTGTGTGTGTGTGTGTGTGTGTGTGTGTGTGTGTGTGTGTGTGTGTGTGTGTGTGTGTGTGTGTGTGTGTGTGTGTGTGTGTGTGTGTGTGTGTGTGTGTGTGTGTGTGTGTGTGTGTGTGTGTGTGTGTGTGTGTGTGTGTGTGTGTGTCTTGTCATGCTATGGATGGTGGTGTAGATGAGGCTGGGTGAAGGTTGTTGGGGCTAGGGTGAGTGCAGCCCAACTTGAACGTTTTTACATGTCCAGGAATCAGAGCAATAGGCTGTTGGGCGCTACCATTCTACCAGTGGGGTTTTCAGATCACCACATAACCATGGCTCGGCTGTCTATTTCACCAGGGCCTCGGCAGGCATCCTCTTGGAAGTTTAATGTAAAGCTCTTACAAGATGCCACTTTTTGCTCAGGTTTCCAGACCTTTTGGGAAAGGTGGAGGCAGCTAAGAAAGGAGTATGAGTCTCTGAGTCAATGGTAGTGTCACGCCCTGGTCGAAGTATGTATGTTTGTCTTCATTTATTTGGTCAGGCCAGGGTGTGACATGGGTTTATTTTGTGGTGTGTTTTTCTATTGGGGTTTTAGTAGGTATTGGGATTGTGGCTGAGTAGGGTTGTCTAGGAAAGTATATGGTTGCCTTGAGGCGGTTCTTAATCAGAGGCAGGTGATTTTCGTTGTCTCTGATTGGGAACCATATTTAGGCAGCCATATTCTTTGAGTGTGTCGTGGGTGATTGTTCCTATCTTTGTGTTTGCACCAGATAGGGCTGTTTCGGTTTTCACATTTCATTATTTTGTAGTTTCTTCATGTATAGTTTTTTTTCCTTCATTAAAATATCATGAATCATCATCACGCTGCATTTTGGTCCGACTCTCCTTCACCACAAGAAAGCCGTTACAGAATCACCCACCACAACAGGACCAAGTGGCGTGGTAACAGGCAACAGCAGCAGCAGTAGCAGCGCGACAAGAATTTCTGGACTTGGGAGGAAATCCTCGACTGGAGAGGATCCTGGACTAAACCAGGGGAGTGTAGCCGCACCAAGGTGCAGCGAGAGAAGGACTGGACATGGGAGGACGAACTGGACGGTGAAGGACCCTGGGCTCAGCCTGGAGAATATCGCCGCCCCAAGGAAGAACTGGAGGCGATGAAAGCGGAGAGGCGCTGGTATGAGGAGGCGACGCGGATGGAAGCCTGAGAGTCAGCCCCAAAAATGTATTGGGGGGTGGCTCACAGGGAGTATGGCTATGCCAGGTAGGAGACCTGCGCAAACTCCCTGTGCTTACCGGGGGGCTAGAGAGACCGGGCAGGCACCGTGTTATGCTATGGAGCGCACGGTGTCTCCAGTGCGGGTGCATAGCCCGGTGCGGTACATACCAGCTCTTTGTATTGGCCGGGCTAGAGTGGGCATCGAGCCAGGGAAGGTTGGGCAGGCTTGGTGCTCAAGAGCTCCAGTGCGCCTGCACGGTCCGGTCTATCCAGAGCCACCTGCACACACCAGTCCTCCGGTGGCAGCTCCCCGCACCAGGCTTCCTGTGCATGTCCTCGAGTCCAGTACCACCAGTGCCAGCACCACGCACCAGGCCTTCAGTGCGCCTCGCCTGTCTAGCGCTATCAGAGCCTTCCTCCTCTCCAGCGCTGCCGGAGTCTCCCGCCTGTTCAGCGCAGCCAGAGCCTTCCTCCTCTACAGCGCTGCTGGAGTCTCCTGCCTGTATAGCGCAGTCAGAGCTGCCAGCCTGCATGGAGCAGCTTGAGCTGCCAGCCTGCATGGAGCAGCCTGAGCTGTCAGTCTGCATGGAGCAGCCAGAGCTGTCAGCCTGCATGGAGCAGCCAGAGCTGTCAGTCTGCACGGAGCAGCCAGAGCTGTCAGTCTGCATGGAGCAGCCAGAGCTGTCAGTCTGCATGGAGCAGCCAGAGCTGTCAGTCTGCATGGAGCAGCCTGAGCTGTCAGTCTGCATGGAGCAGCCAGAGCTGTCAGTCTGCATGGAGCAGCCAGAGCTGTCAGTCTGCATGGAGCAGCCAGAGCTGTCAGTCTGCATGGAGCAGCCAGAGCTGTCAGTCTGCATGGAGCAGCCAGAGCTGCCAGTTTGCATGGAGCAGCCAGAGCTGCCAGTTTGCATGGAGCAGCCAGAGCTGCCAGTCTGCATAGAGCTGCCAGTCTGCATGGAGCAGCAGAGATGCCAGTCTGCATGGAGCAGCCAGAGCTGCCAGTATGCATGGAGCAGCCAGAGCAGCTAGATCCGCCAGTCAGCCAGGATCTTCCAGATCTGCCAGTCAGCCATGATCTTCCAGATCCGCCAGTCAGCCATGATCTTCCAGATCCGCCAGTCAGCCATGATCTTCCAGATCTGCCAGTCAGCCATGATCTTCCAGATCTGCCAGTCAGCCATGATCTGCCAGTCAACCAGACTCTTCCAGATCTGCCAGTCAACCAGACACTTCCAGATCTGCCAGTTAACCAGACACTTCCAGATCCGCCAGCCAGCCAGGATCTGCCGGAGCCAACTACCTGCCTGAGCTTCCTCTCAGTGCTGAGCTTCCTCTCAGTGCTGAGCTTCCTCTCAGTGCTGGGCATCCTCGCAGTGCTGGGCTTCCTCTCAGTCCCGAGCTGCCCCTCAGTCCCGAGCTGCCCCTCAGTCCAGTGGGGTTCTGGGTGAGAACTACTAGGCCATAGTCGGCGGCGAGGGTGGACTATCCTAGGACGCGAGGGGGAGGAATTAAGACATTGATGGAGTGGGGTCCACGTCCCGAGCTGGAGCCGCCACCATGGACAGACGCCCACCCGGACCCTCCCTATTGTTTTGATGTGCGTCCGGGAGTCCGCACCTTGGGGGGGGGGGGGTTCTGTCACGCCCTGGTCGAAGTATGTATGTTTGTCTTCATTTATTTGGTCAGGCCAGGGTGTGACATGGGTTTATTTTGTGGTGTGTTTTCTATTGGGGTTTTAGTAGGTATTGGGATTGTGGCTGAGTAGGGTTGTCTAGGAAAGTCTATGGTTGCCTTGAGGTGGTTCTTAATCAGAGGCAGGTGATTTTCGTTGTCTCTGATTGGGATCCATATTTAGGCAGCCATATTCTTTGAGTGTTTCGTGGGTGATTGTTCCTGTCTTTGTGTTTGCACCAGATAGGGCTGTTTCGGTTTTCACATTTCATTATTTTGTAGTTTCTTCATGTATAGTTTTTTTCCTTCATTAAAATATCATGAATCATCATCACGCTGCATTTTGGTCCGACTCTCCTTCACCACAAGAAAGCCGTTACATGTAGGATCTGGGGGAATTCAAAATTAGGCTTTTCTGTCAACAGTATACATCTCTCTCCTCCTCAAAGGCTAGGAGAGTATTGGGGGAACTAGAGCGTTGTATTAGTGAGATGGAGGTAGAGATGATGGGGCAAGGCAACGTAGGCCTCTAGGCTAATTTAGCTGAATTACGTAGTTGACCTGGGTAGTTTATTTTAGGTTAAAGCAAAGGGAGCACTTGTAAGAGCTAGGTTCTCCATGCTCAAGGAGATGGATGCTCCCAGCTCCTTCTTCTTTGGTTTGGAAAGACAGAGCGGTGAAGCCAAGGGTATCCATTGTCTACGGCTGTCTGATGGGCGGGTGACCTCTGTGGTGGGGGAGATGCGGGAGCGGACTGTGGAGTTTTATACTGAGTTGTATAGGGCAGAAATGTGTGATCCTATGTGTGCTCAGGTCTTGTTCGCAGGACTCCCGAAGCTCTCTCTGGCACAGAGGGATGAAATGGACATTCCTCTGTTGTCCCATGAACTGGCAGAGGTCCTAACCCAGAAGTCCCCCGGTTCAATAAAAAATTCTGGGGAATAATTGGATAGGACTTCTTTTGCGTGTTGCGTGAATGCGTTGGGGTAGGAGAGTAGCCGATGAGCTGCCGCCGAGCAGATTGAAGTCCCATCTGGACTCGACAGTACATAAGGACCAAACATATTGTGTACTGGGACGCTCAATCACGGACAACTTGTTCTTAATCAGGGACATGTTGGACTTGTTGAGAGGTTCTAATGTGAACTTTGGACTGGTCTTTTTAGATCAAGAGAAGGCTTTTGATAGAGTGGACCATGAGTATGTGTTTAATGTGATGTCTGTGTTTGGGTTTGGGAAGATTCTTTTGACCTGTGTGAAGCTGTTGTATGCTGGGGCATCATGTATAGTCAAGGTGGGAGGGGGGCTCAGTAGGCCAGTCTGGGTGAGACGGGGCATTAGACAAGGATGCCCTCTATCGGGGCAGTTATATACACTAGCCATTGAGCCTTTTTTGGGGTCTGCTATGTCGGAGACTGCAGGGAGTGTGCTGGACAGGCATGGGTGTGGTGACAGGCATAGCAGTGTCAGCATATGCAGATAATGTTTCTGTGATGATCAGGGATGGTCAGGATATACAGGCACTAGAGACCAGTCTGGAGCTTTGTCAGCTAAGATAAACTGGGGCAAGAGCAAAGGTCTTTGTGGGGCATGGGGGGATAGGGCCCCTCCCCTGCTTTGCAGTGGGGTTGTGAAGGGCTTAAAGTGTTTTTTCTGGTCGGGCCACCACTGGCTGAGAGCGGCAGTGTTGTACATGACCGTAGTCTAGAGCGATTTTCTAGGTTCGCTAGCCATCTATTGTCGTTCTTTTAACGCAACGTAACGTAAACATCACTGCTAGCTAGCCTGCTAGCCCCCGAATAGCAACACTGCAGAAACTATTACACTCAACGGAACGACTTGATTAGTGTAGTGTCAACAACGCACCCACTGCCAGCTGGCCTACTTCAGCAGTACTGTATCATTTTAATCATTTAATCATTTTAGTCAATAAGATTCTTGCTACGTAGCTTAACTTTCTGAACATTCGAGACGTGTAGTCCACTTGTCATTCCAATCTCCTTTGCATTAGCGTAGCCTCTTCTGTAGCCTGTCAACTATGTGTCTGTTTATCCCTGTTCTCTCCTCTCTGCACAGACCATACAAACGCTCCTCACCGCGTGGCCGCGGCCACCCTACTCTGGTGGTCCCAGCGCGCACGACCCACGTGGAGTTCCAGGTCTCCGGTAGCCTCTGGAACTGCCAATCTGCGGTCAACAAGGCAGAGTTCATCTCAGCCTATGCCTCCCTCCAGTCCCTCGACTTCTTGGCACTGACGGAAACATGGATCACCACAGACAACATTGCTACTCCTACTGCTCTCTCTTCGTCCGCCCACGTGTTCTCGCACACCCGAGAGCGTCTGGTCAGCGGGGTGGTGGCACCGGGATCCTCATCTCTCCCAAGTGGTCATTCTCTCTTTCTCCCCTTACCCATCTGTCTATCGCCTCCTTTGAATTCCATGCTGTCACAGTTACTAGCCCTTTCAAGCTTAACATCCTTATCATTTATCGCCCTCCAGGTTCCCTCGGAGAGTTCATCAATGAGCTTGATGCCTTGATAAGCTCCTTTCCTGAGGACGGCTCACCTCTCACAGTTCTGGGCGACTTTAACCTCCCCACGTCTACCTTTGACTCTTTCCTCTCTGCCTCCTTCTTTCCACTCCTCTCCTCTTTTGACCTCACCCTCTCACCTTCCCCCCTACTCACAAGGCAGGCAATACGCTCGACCTCATCTTTACTAGATGCTGTTCTTCCACTAACCTCATTGCAACTCCCCTCCAAGTCTCCGACCACTGCCTTGTATCCTTTTCCCTCTCGCTCTCATCCAACACCTCCCACACTGCCCCTACTCAGATGGTATCGCGCCGTCCCAACCTTCGCTCTCTCTCCCCCGCTACTCTCTCCTCTTCCATCCTATCATCTCTTCCCTCCGCTCAAACCTTCTCCCACCTATCTCCTGATTCTGCCTCCTCAACCCTCCTCTCCTCCCTCTCTGCATCCCTTGACTCTCTATGTCCCCTATCCTCCAGGCCGGCTCGGTCCTCCCCTCCCGCTCCGTGGCTCGATGACTCATTGCGAGCTCACAGAACAGGGCTCCGGGCAGCCGAGCGGAAATGGAGGAAAACTCGCCTCCCTGCGGACCTGGCATCCTTTCACTCCCTCCTCTCTACATTTTCCTCCTCTGTCTCTGCTGCTAAAGCCACTTTCTACCACGCTAAATTCCAAGCATCTGCCTCTAACCCTAGGAAGCTCTTTGCCACCTTCTCCTCCCTCCTGAATCCTCCGCCCCCTCCCCCCCTCCTCCCTCTCTGCAGATGACTTCGTCAACCATTTTGAAAAGAAGGTCGACGACATCCGATCCTCGTTTGCTAAGTCAAACGACACCGCTGGTTCTGCTCACACTGCCCTACCCTGTGCTCTGACCTCTTTCTCCCCTCTCTCTCCAGATGAAATCTCGCGTCTTGTGACGGCCGGCCGCCCAACAACCTGCCCGCTTGACCCTATCCCCTCCTCTCTTCTCCAGACCATTTCCGGAGACCTTCTCCCTTACCTCACCTCGCTCATCAACTCATCCCTGACCGTTGGCTACGTCCCTTCCGTCTTCAAGAGAGCGAGAGTTGCACCCCTTCTGAAAAAACCTACACTCGATCCCTCCGATGTCAACAATTACAGACCAGTATCCCTTCTTTCTTTTCTCTCCAAAACTCTTGAACGTGCCGTCCTTGGCCAGCTCTCCCGCTATCTCTCTCTGAATGACCTTCTTGATCCAAATCAGTCAGGTTTCAAGACTAGTCATTCAACTGAGACTGCTCTCCTCTGTATCACGGAGGCGCTCCGCACTGCTAAAGCTAACTCTCTCTCCTCTGCTCTCATCCTTCTAGATCTATCGGCTGCCTTCGATACTGTGAACCATCAGATCCTCCTCTCCACCCTCTCCGAGTTGGGCATCTCCGGCGCGGCCCACGCTTGGATTGCGTCCTACCTGACAGGTCGCTCCTACCAGGTGGCGTGGCGAGAATCTGTCTCCTCACCACGCGCTCTCACCACTGGTGTCCCCCAGGGCTCTGTTCTTGGCCCTCTCCTATTCTCGCTATACACCAAGTCACTTGGCTCTGTCATAACCTCACATGGTCTCTCTTATCATTGCTATGCAGACGACACACAATTAATCTTCTCCTTTCCCCCTTCTGATGACCAGGTGGCGAATCGCATCTCTGCATGTCTGGCAGACATATCAGTGTGGATGACGGATCACCACCTCAAGCTGAACCTCGGCAAGACGGAGCTGCTCTTCCTCCTGGGGAAGGACTGCCCGTTCCATGATCTCGCCATCACGGTTGACAACTCCATTGTGTCCTCCTCCCAGAGCGCCAAGAACCTTGGCGTGATCCTGGACAACACCCTGTCGTTCTCAACTAACATCAAGGCGGTGGCCCGTTCCTGTAGGTTCATGCTCTACAACATCCGCAGAGTACGACCCTGCCTCACACAGGAAGCGGCGCAGGTCCTAATCCAGGCACTTGTCATCTCCCGTCTGGATTACTGCAACTCGCTGTTGGCTGGGCTCCCTGCCTGTGCCATTAAACCCCTTCAACTCATCCAGAACGCCGCAGCCCGTCTGGTGTTCAACCTTCCCAAGTTCTCTCACGTCACCCCGCTCCTCCGTTCTCTCCACTGGCTTCCAGTTGAAGCTCGCATCCGCTACAAGACCATGGTGCTTGCCTACGGAGCTGTGAGGGGAACGGCACCTCAGTACCTCCAGGCTCTGATCAGGCCCTATACCCAAACAAGGGCACTGCGTTCATCCACCTCTGGCCTGCTCGCCTCCCTACCACTGAGGAAGTACAGCTCCCGCTCAGCCCAGTCAAAACTGTTCGCTGCCCTGGCCCCCCCAATGGTGGAACAAACTCCCTCACGACGCCAGGACAGCGGAGTCAATCACCACCTTCCGGAGACACCTGAAACCCCACCTCTTTAAGGAATACCTAGGATAGGTTAAGTAATCCCTCTCACCCCACCCCCCCCCTAAGTTTTAGATGCACTATTGTTAAGTGACTGTCCCACTGGATGTCATAAGGTGAATGCACCAATTTGTAAGTCGCTCTGGATAAGAGCGTCTGCTAAATGACTTAAATGTAAATGTAAATGTAGGACAGGGCCTGGTGGAACTGGAGAGCAGGGTGGCTGCTTTCCGACTAAAGGTGGCACAGAGACTGCTGTACCATACTGATGTCGGCTGGAGAGAACCAGCATGCGCACTGCTGAGGAGAGCTGGCGGATTAGGGTTGGACCGGCAGCTGTTCCTCATGAAGCTGGAGAGGATGAGTACAGCAGGTCTCTCAGACTTTTACTCCGCGGTGCTGAGGGCCTGGCAGCTGCTAAGGCCCACACGAGAAGGGGGTGTGGAGCCTGGGCTGTGGGTATGGGAGGAGCCTATCTTCCACAACCCAGCCATCCCTTTGAGATTGGTTCAGTCGGCCATCCTATAGGGGCAACTGATGGCAGCGGGTTTACAAAGGCTGGGTGACCTGCGACTGCTGGGAGAGGAGGGGTGGAACACTTCGGAGGAGGTCCAGGAGGCACTGTCTGAGCCGGTAAGGGGGGTGTTTGAGCGGCCAAAAGGGGCGGGGCTACCAATGTTTTTGCCAATGCAGGTGACTGCAGAGACTGGCAAGAGGCTCTGGAGAACTTGTTAGATTTTAACACTCCGAGCCTGGGGGAGTTTGAAGGGGTGGGAGGTAAAGCCCTCTACAACCTCTGCGTTAAGGTAAAGAACATTAGGAGCCTAACAGGAGTGAAGGCACATCAGTGGCAGTAGGTATGTGGGGTGGAGAGTACGGTGGGTTTTAGATGGAGGGGGCTTTACAAACCCCCAGTACCAAAGAGGTCAGGGGACCTCCAGTGGAAGGTTCTTCATGGAGCCCTGGCCACTAACAGATGGTTGGTACGGGTTGAACCGGGAATCGGGCAGGGGTGTCCTTTCTGTGTTATGAAAGAAACTGTGATTCATGTGTTTTCTGTGTGCTCAAGGTTAATGCCATTAATGCCTCTGTTGGAATGTCTGTGTGAGAGGTTGGGGGTGGTTTTTACTGTTGGGATGTTTATAATGGGGTACAGATATTCAAAATAGGAGAAGGCCAAATGTGTTTTGAATTTTCTGTTTGCCCAGGCGAAGTTGGCTATTTGGCTAACAAGGACGAACAGGGTCAAGGGTGGGAGGATAACAGACCCGGGGGCTAGGGATGGCTGTCCTCACCAGCCTACAGTATTCTAAGAGAAAAGCCCAGTAGTGGAGAATGGACACTCACCCATTCAGTTTATCAAACCACTCACTACAATTTTTCTTATCAAGGTGAAAATGGAATTCTCTGGTAAAAAAGAATGTGCCAAAGCTACTGTACTGTATCAACATTCCAAGATGTTGATGGTGTTTTCTGGATGTTGTTGTCTTGTTGATGTTGTTGGTTTGATGTTTTTATTAATGTTCCTTCATTACATCGGCTGTTATTTGTATAGTTTGTGTCTGTAGTCTGTAAAGATGTGTGTGTACGTGCTATGTGTGTTTCCATTGGTGTACATATACTGTGTAAGGAAATTAAAACACAGTAACTGTGAAAAAAATACATTTTGCACACAAGTCTTCATTAGACCCACAGGTGTCTGATCAACCAGTAAAGTTCACAGCGTAAACATTACAACACCCTTGACAGTGATGTCAGAGGACGTCACACCCTAGTATTTTTAGCTCCATGATAACTAAACTGAAAAATTGACACTGTTGGTCTAAAATGAGAAAGTAGTCTAGTTGCTGCCTTAAAGACACATATAACCTACTCACTACAATGTTCAAATATATAATAGACAAGTAATATTTAAATATTTAGACAAATGTACTTTACACTTCTGTTTTTGAAAACATCTGACACACAGCGCTCAAGAGATAAGTTGACACATTTTGAACCTGATGAAGTAGAACATTGACTTGGCTCTGGGCCACATCCATGCACCCACTCAAACACTCACCGAAGCCAACCCTAACACCTTTTGTGCTGATACACAGACACAAACACATACATTAACGGAGCAATTGCCTTTATTTGGTGCTGGTGACTTCTGTCCATTAATCTCAGGATTTGAGGGGGTACGTAACCATAACCTGCCTTAGCTTCCTGGTAGAAACTAAGAGGGGTAGAACAACACAAACAAGAAAACATAATAGCATAATGAATTCATAGATGGAAATGAGATGCATGGATGCTTTCGTGAATATATCATTGCAGTCTCTTGTGAAGTACATACTCCTGTGCTGAGATTGTGTGTCTGCATTACTGTGCATAATTGTATGTGTGTGCCAGTCAAAGATAGATGGAGGACTCATCTTTATATATGAGCCATTATAGCATATGTAACAGTATCGGCAGCACAATTGAGGCTACAACCCGTAGGAATCCCCAAATAGTTGACTACTTTAACTACTTTAAAATGGCGGAATCCCTCAATGGCAATGTCCATGCTAAAATGGGATAGTATAATCATTCTGGTCGGCTCGACAATAGTAGAGATTGCACTTCAATCAATGTTAAATTCAAAACACCCCGCTTCTCGCCATGAGCCGTCCAGTCGTTACAGAGAACCACATACCAGATTTGTAACATTTCTCATTTCTGTCCATTATGAACCAATGATATGCTACCTTTTGTAGCATTTCTGACAATGCTAACATCTTTTTCAGCCAACGCTCAGCGATCTAACACCAGGTTGGTTGCTCGGCAACAACACATCTGCTTGCACCAGGCTGCCAATCATAAGGTGTATGCGAACGCGAACAAACCTAGGCTACTGTACATAGCTAGCTTTATGGTGATATTCAAGCTGAGGTTAATCAATACGTGCAAACAGATATTTAGATTTACTCGGTAGCTAGCTAGCTCTCTAGCTAACGCTTTGTTGCTTGTCCAAGTCCAACAGCTAGCCTGTGTAGTTAGCTAACGCCAGTCTGCTGGAAGCTTGCTAACGAACAGGCAAATAACGGTAGCTAGCCAATTAATGTCATTTTGTTTTAATTAGCTGGGTAGCTAGCTATCTAACATAACGTTACACCAGTCAGATGAGAGCTAATGTTGACTAGGTAGCTAAACAACAAGCGAGGAAAGCTAGCTATATTTTGCCAAGTAAGGTTTTTCATATAAGGCTAAAGTCATGTGTAAACTGCTGACCTAGACACTTGCGTGTAATCAGAGCACAAACGAACATGAACAAATAAGCTAGTGAACATGGTTTCTTTGATAGCCAGTTAACATTAGCTAGGTAAGACTAACATTAGCTAACGCTTATGGCCAGTTCATGCACCACAATATATAATATGTTATTACTCAAAACATAGCTAGCTAACATTAGCTATGTTAAGTTTAAAAAGACCAGCATTTGACAAACTGCCATGGTGCTCATGTTAGTTTGCATTGCTAGCTACAACCAATGATATGCATTGTTTACTACCGAACTAGCAAGTAAGTAAGCCAATTTTACCCCAATAAGATTGTACCACAACTCAATGTTGATGTTCTATCCTAGCTACATTTTTCCACAAAACATAGCTAAATAGGTTCAAAGCCAAACTTTGGGAAACTGTCAATAGAATGATAAAGTGTGGAGATGTTTCAGGAGATATGGTGTGTTGGGGGCTGTTTGTATAGCTGGGGAAGATGTTTTGGATATACGATTGTAGAAGTGGTAAGATTTTTTGGTTATTGTGATGTGTGGTGTTGTTTTGTATTGTGTGGTACAGGGAAAGATGAGTATGGTACATGTATGAAGTACAGGATATATTTAGGTGTTTTATTTTTAAGGGGGGGTTGGTGAATTTTAATGAAATGAGAATGTTTCATTAAAGAAAGACAAAGTCAAGTCTCTCCCTCTCTCTCTCTCTTCCTCTCCCTCTCTCTCTTCATCTCCCTCTCTCTCTTCATCTCCCTCTTCCTCTCTCCCGATCTCTTCCTCTCTCTCTCTTAAGGAATATTATATTCATTGTATGTTTCATGCACACGTATGTGTGTGTGCCTTGTGTGGGGTTCTTTGCTGGTTAGCACAATAATAGCTGCTATCAGGGTTAGGACTACTGAGACTATGATCTAATTCTGTCGAAATCCCACTTAGCCAGGTGAATGAAATGAAGTTCAAACTGTTTGTATATCTTATCGTCCATGCACCAGTAGACAAAGGAAGCTGTCTGTGAGGCTGTGTTTACCCAGGAAGAGCCTGACTAATGGCTGACTCACTGTGTCTCTGTGACCCCTGGTCTGGAAAATTCTCGGTCATACTGGACCAACACTAGCTAGATAAACAGGTGTTCCCCTGGCCTGCTTTTAAAAACCGACACAGACACAGATAGACAGACACAGAGAGAGGTGTGAGCCATGTAGTGACAGACTTTTTGAGGGAATAGAGAGAGGGAGGAAAAGAGGGAGAGAAAGAGGGACTGAGGTGTGGAAAGGAGTGGAAACGAGAGGTGAGAAGGTGAAGAAAGGGTGGACATTTGAAAACAGGTCGAGTGTGTGTACAGTTGAAGTCAGAAGTTTACATACACTTAGGTTGGAGTCATTAACACTCGTTTTTCAACCACTCCACAAATGTCTTGTTAACAAACTATAGTTCTGGCAAGTCGGTTAGGTAAGTAATTTTTCCAACAATTGTTTACAGACAGATTATTTCACTTATAATTCACTGTATCACAATTCCAGTGGGTCAGAAGTTTACATACACTAAGCTGACTGTGCCTTTAAACAGACTTGGAAAATTACATAAAATGATGTCATGGCTTTATAAGCTTCTGATAGGCTATTTGACATAATTTGAGTCAATTGGAGGTGTACCTGTGGATGTATTTCAAAGCCTACCTTCCAAATCAGTGCCTCTTTGCTTGACATCATGGGAAAATCAAAAGAAATCAGCCAAGACCTCAGAAGAAAAATGGTGGACCTCCACAAGTCTGGTTCATCCTTGGGAGCAATTTCCAAAGGCCTGACGGTACCACGTTCATCTGTACAAACAATAGTATGCAAGTATTAACACCATGAGACCACGCAGCCGTCATACCGCTCAGGAAGGAGACACGTTCTGTCTCCTAGAGATGAACGTACTATGGTGCGAAAAGTGCAAATAAATATCAGAACAACAGCAAAGGACCTTGTGAAGATGCTGGAGGAAACAGGTACAAAATAATCTATATCCACAGTAAAACGAGTCCCTATATCGACATAACCGGCCGCTCAGCAAGGAAGAAGCCACTGCTCCACTGAAGCCACTGCTTTGCTGCAGGAGGGACTGGTGCACTTCACAAAATAGATGGCGTCATGAAGAAAGAAAATGATGTGGATATATTCAAGCAACATCTTAAGACATCAGTCAGGAAGTTAAAGCTTGGTCGCAAATGGGTCTTCCAAATGGACAATGACCCCAAGCATACTTCCAAAGTTGTGGCAAAATGGCAACAAAGTCAAGGTATTGGAGAGGCCATAACAAAGCCCTGACCTCAATCCTATATAATTTTTTTTGGGCAGAACTGAAAAAGCGTGTGTGAGCAAAGAGGCCTACAAACCTGACTCAGTTACACCAGCTCTGCCAGGAGGAATGGGCCAACATTCACCCAATTTATTTTGGGAAGCTTGTGGAAGACTACCCGAAACGTTTGACCCAAGTTAAACAATTTAAAGGCAATGCTACCAAATACTAATTGAGTGTATGTAAACTTCTGACCCACTGGGAATGTGATGAAAGAAATAAAAGCTGAAATAAATCATTCTGTCTACTCTTATTCTGACATTTCACATTCTTAAAATAATGTGGTAATCCTAACTGACCTAAGACAGGGAATTTTTACTCGGATCAAATGTCAGGAATTGTGAAAAACTGAGTTTAAATATATTTGGCTGAGGTGTACCTGTAAATAGCCCATCCAACTGACTCATCCCCATACTGTATTTATGTATTTATCTTGCTCCTTTGCACCCCAGTATTTCTACTTGCACATTCATCTTCTGCACATCTGCCATTCCAGTGTTTAATTGCTATATTGTAATTACTTCCCCACCATGGCCTGTTTATTGCCTTACCTCCCTTATCCTACCTCTTTTGCACACACTGTATATAGACTTTTTCTACTGTATTATTGACTGTATGTTTGTTGATTCCATGTGTAACTCTGTGTTGTTGTATGTGTCGAACTGCTTTGCTTTATCTTGGTCAGGTCGCAGTTGTAAAGGAGAACTTGTTCTCAACTAGCCTACCTGGTTAAATAAAGAGGAAATAATAAATAAATAAATAAAAGTACTTCCGACTTCAACTGTACGTCTCCAGTGCATTCTGATCACACTCTATGTGTATGTTTCTGTCAGTTTCAGCCTCCCCAGTCTCAGCTGTGAATGTAATTGATTAAATTAATTAGTATGAAATTAGCATGATGAATAAGATCGTGTGTGTGTGTGTGTGTGTGTGTGTGTGTGTGTGTGTGTGTGTGTGTGTGTGTGTGTGTGTGTGTGTGTGTGTGTGTGTGTGTGTGTGTGTGTGTGTGTGTGTGTGTGTGTGTGTGTGTGTGTGTGTGTGTGTGTGTGTGTGTGTGTGTGTGTGTGTGTGTGTGTGTGTGTGTGTGTGCATACTTGCGCATTAAGTACAAGATATGAAATGAGTATTGATGACTAGCACCATATGTTAGCACATGAGAGCTGTAATTGAACCAAGTAACATTTGTATCTGTTTCTGCCATGACAGTCAAGCCCCAGAGCTCAAGACTCTTTCCCTGCTTACTCCCAAATTACAGTTCTCTTTTTACACCTCAGAAATAGACAAATGTCAAGATGATTATCCCCATCCCGTCACGTTGCATAGATCCAGTTATGCACCTCATTCCCAGAAGAAGTGAAGAGATAGTCATCAGAGCAGAGTTAACAGGAAACGGCAGATATAATCTAATCACAGGAGGTTGGTGGCACCTTAATTGGGGAGGACAGGCTCATGGTAATGGCTAGAGCGGAATCAGTGAAATGGTATCATCCATTTGCGTCGTTCCAGCCATTATTATGAGCAGTCCTCCCCCCAGCAGCCTCCACTGAACCTAATATCAGTGTTTGGTTAATGAGGATCATTTGTTCTGGCTACGTCTGAGGATTTTAGTAGTGTGTGTGTGTGTGTGTGTAAGTGCATGTGTAACTGATGTGAAATGGCTAGCGCTCTCGTAGCGTTTCCTGGTACTGCCTGGTATTGTAGGGAGTGTGTGTGTGTGTGGTATTGGATGTGTGTATGGTATTGTAGGGAGTGTGTATATGTGTAATGTGTGTATGGTATTGTAGGGTGTGTGTGTATGTGTGATGTGTGTATAGTATTGTAGGGAGTGTGTGTATGTGTGTATGGTATTGGAAGGAGTGTGTGTATCAAATCCAATTTTATTGGTCACACGCGCTGAATACAATAGGTGTAAACTTCACCGTGACGTGCTAACGAACAAGCCCTTTCCCAACAATGCAGAGTTTAAAAAGTAAGAAACATTTGCAAAAGGAAATAGTAACACAATAAAATAACAATAACGAGGCTATATACAAGAAGTACCGATACTGAGTCTGTCATGTTTTGTCTTAGATTGTCTTGTCATTATGCTTTCCCTTCTGTTCGTTTCCCCCTGCTGGTCTTATTAGGTTCGTTCCCTTTTTCTATCCCTCTCTCTCCCCCTCCCTCTCTCTCCTCTCTCTATCGTTCCGTTCCTGCTCCCAGCTGTTCCTATTCCCCTAATCATCATTTAGTCTTCCCACACCTGTTCCTTATCTTTTCCCCTGATTAGAGTCCCTATTTCTTCCCTTGTTTTCCGTTCCTGTCCTGTCGGATCCTTGTCTATTGTTCACCGTGCTGTGTCTATGTATTGCCCTGTCGTGTCGTGTTTCCCTCAGATGCTGCGTGGTGAGCAGGTGTCTGAGTCTGCTACGTTCAAGTGCCTTCCCGAGGCAACCTGCAGTTCTTGATCAAGTCTCCAGTCTGTTCTCGTCATTACGAGTAGTATTATGCCTTTTGTTTGTAAAGTAACTTTACTGGATTAAAAAACTCTGTTTTCGCCAAGTCGCTTTTGGGTCCTCATTCACCTGCATAACAGAAGGATCCGACCAAGGAATGGACCCAGCGACTACAGATGCTCGTAACACTGCCGTCGAGATCCAAGGAGCCATGCTCGGCAGACACGAGCAGGAATTGTCTGCTGCTCGCCATGCCGTGGAGAACCTGGCCGCTCAGGTTTCCGACCTCTCTGGACAGTTCCAGAGTCTTCGTCTCGTGCCACCTGTTACTTCCTGGCCTGCCGAGCCTCCGGAACCTAGGGTTAATAACCCACCTTGCTACTCCGGGCAGCCCACGGAGTGCCGCTCCTTTCTCACCCAGTGTGATATTGTGTTCTCTCTCCAACCCAACACATACTCTAGCGAGAGAGCTCGGGTTGCTTACGTCATTTCACTCCTTACTGGCCGGGCTCGAGAGTGGGGCACAGCTATCTGGGAGGCAAGGGCTGATTGTTCTAACAATTACCAGAACTTTAAAGAGGAGATGATTCGGGTTTTTGACCGTTCAGTTTTTGGTAGGGAGGCTTCTAGGGCCCTGGCTTCCCTATGCCAAGGTGATCGATCCATAACGGATTACTCTATAGAGTTTCGCACTCTTGCTGCCTCTAGTGACTGGAACGAGCCGGCGCTGCTCGCTCGTTTTCTGGAGGGACTCACGCAGTGGTCAAAGATGAGATTCTCTCTCGGGAGGTTCCTTCCAGTGTGGACTCTTTGATTGCTCTCGCCATCCGCATAGAACGACGGGTAGATCTTCGTCACCAAGCTCGTGGAAGAGAGCTCGCGTCAACGGTGTTTCCCTGCTCCGCATCGCAACCATCTCCCTCCTCTGGCTCAGAGACTGAGCCCATGCAGCTGGGAGGTATTCGCATCTCGACCAAGGAGAGGGAACGGAGGATCACCAACCGCCTGTGCCTCTATTACGGATTTGATGGACATTTTGTCAATTCATGTCCAGTAAAAGGCCAGAGCTCATCAGTAAACGGAGGGCTACTGGTGAGCGCTACTACTCAGGTCTCTTCATCTAGATCCTGTACTACTATGTCGGTCCATCTACGCTGGACCGGTTCGGGTGCTACATGCAGTGCCTTGATTGACTCTGGGGCTGAGGGTTGTTTCATGGACGAAGCATGGGCTCGGAAACATGACATTCCTTTCAGACAGTTAGACAAGCCTACGCCCATGTTTGCCTTAGATGGTAGTCATCTTCCCAGTATCAGATTTGAGACACTACCTTTAACTCTCACAGTATCTGGTAACCACAGTGAGACTATTTATTTTTTGATTTTTCGTTCACCTTTTACACCTGTTGTTTTGGGTCATCCCTGGCTAGTATGTCATAATCCTTCTATTAATTGGTCTAGTAATTCTATCCTATCCTGGAACGTTTCTTGTCATGTGAAGTGTTTAATGTCTGCCATCCCTCCCATTTCTTCTGTCCCCACTTCTCAGGAGGAACCTGGCGATTTGACAGGAGTGCCGGAGGAATATCATGATCTGCGCACGGTCTTCAGTCGGTCCCGAGCCAACTCCCTTCCTCCTCACCGGTCGTATGATTGTAGTATTGATCTCCTTCCGGGGTCCACTCCTCCTCGGGGTAGACTATACTCTCTGTCGGCTCCCGAACGTAAGGCTCTCGAGGATTATTTATCTGTGTCTCTTGACGCCGGTACCATAGTGCCTTCTTCCTCTCCGGCCGGGCGGGGTTCTTTTTGTTAAGAAGAAGGACGGTACTCTGCGCCCCTGCGTGGATTATCGAGGGCTGAATGACATAACGGTTAAGAATCGTTATCCGCTTCCCCTTATGTCATCAGCCTTCGAGATTCTGCAGGGAGCCAGGTGCTTTACTCAGTTGGACCTTCGTAACGCTTACCATCTCGTGCGCATCAGAGAGGGGGACGAGTGGAAAACGGCGTTTAACACTCCGTTAGGGCATTTTGAGTACCGGGTTCTGCCGTTTGGTCTCGCCAATGCGCCAGCTGTTTTTCAGGCATTAGTTAATGATGTTCTGAGAGACATGCTGAACATCTTTGTTTTTGTCTATCTTGACGATATCCTGATTTTTTCACCGTCACTCGAGATTCATGTTCAGCACGTTCGACGTGTTCTACAGCGCCTTTTAGAGAATTGTCTCTACGTAAAGGCTGAGAAGTGCTCTTTTCATGTCTCCTCCGTTACTTTTCTCGGTTCCGTTATTTCCGCTGAAGGCATTCAGATGGATTCCGCTAAGGTCCAAGCTGTCAGTGATTGGCCCGTTCCAAGGTCACGTGTCGAGTTGCAGCGCTTTTTAGGTTTCGCTAATTTCTATCGGCGTTTCATTCGTAATTTCGGTCAAGTTGCTGCCCCTCTCACAGCTCTTACTTCTGTCAAGACGTGTTTTAAGTGGTCCGGTTCCGCCCAGGGAGCTTTTGATCTTCTAAAAGAACGTTTTACGTCCGCTCCTATCCTCGTTACTCCTGACGTCACTAGACAATTCATTGTCGAGGTTGACGCTTCAGAGGTAGGCGTGGGAGCCATTCTATCCCAGCGCTTCCAGTCTGACGATAAGGTTCATCCTTGCGCTTATTTTTCTCATCGCCTGTCGCCATCTGAGCGCAACTATGATGTGGGTAACCGTGAACTGCTCGCCATCCGCTTAGCCCTAGGCGAATGGCGACAGTGGTTGGAGGGGGCGACCGTTCCTTTTGTCGTTTGGACAGACCATAAGAACCTTGAGTACATCCGTTCTGCCAAACGACTTAATGCCCGTCAAGCTCGTTGGGCGTTGTTTTTCGCTCGTTTCGAGTTTGTGATTTCTTACCGTCCGGGTAGCAAAAACACCAAGCCTGATGCCTTATCCCGTCTGTTTAGTTCTTCTGTGGCTTCTACTGATCCCGAGGGGATTCTTCCTTATGGGCGTGTTGTCGGGTTGACAGTCTGGGGAATTGAAAGACAGGTTAAGCAAGCACTCACGCACACTGCGTCGCCGCGCGCTTGTCCTAGTAACCTCCTTTTCGTTCCTGTTTCCACTCGTCTGGCTGTTCTTCAGTGGGCTCACTCTGCCAAGTTAGCTGGTCATCCCGGTGTTCGAGGCACTCTTGTGTCTATTCGCCAGCGCTTTTGGTGGCCGACTCAGGAGCGTGACACGCGCCGTTTCGTGGCTGCTTGTTCGGACTGCGCGCAGACTAAGTCGGGTAACTCTCCTCCTGCCGGTCGTCTCAGACCGCTCCCCATTCCTTCTCGACCATGGTCTCACATCGCCCTAGACTTCATTACCGGTCTGCCTTTGTCTGCGGGGAAGACTGTGATTCTTACGGTTGTCGATAGGTTCTCTAAGGCGGCACATTTCATTCCCCTCGCTAAACTTCCTTCCGCTAAGGAGACGGCACAAATCATCATCGAGAATGTGTTCAGAATTCATGGCCTCCCGTTAGACGCCGTTTCAGACAGAGGCCCGCAATTCACGTCACAGTTTTGGAGGGAGTTCTGTCGTTTGATTGGTGCGTCCGTCAGTCTCTCTTCCGGGTTTCATCCCCAGTCTAACGGTCAAGCAGAGAGGGCCAATCAGACGATTGGTCGCATACTACGCAGCCTTTCATTCAGAAACCCTGCGTCTTGGGCAGAACAGCTCCCCTGGGCAGAATACGCTCACAACTCGCTTCCTTCGTCTGCTACCGGGTTATCTCCGTTTCAGAGTAGTCTGGGTTACCAGCCTCCTCTGTTCTCATCCCAGCTTGCCGAGTCCAGCGTTCCCTCCGCTCAAGCGTTTGTCCAACGTTGTGAGCGCACCTGGAGGAGGGTGAGGTCTGCACTTTGCCGTTACAGGGCACAGACTGTGAGAGCCGCCAATAAACGCAGGATTAAGAGTCCAAGGTATTGTTGCGGCCAGAGAGTGTGGCTTTCCACTCGCAACCTTCCTCTTACGACAGCTTCTCGTAAGTTGACTCCGCGGTTCATTGGTCCGTTCCGTGTCTCCCAGGTCGTCAATCCTGTCGCTGTGCGACTGCTTCTTCCGCGACATCTTCGTCGCGTCCATCCTGTCTTCCATGTCTCCTGTGTCAAGCCCTTTCTTCGCACCCCCGTTCGTCTTCCCTCCCCCCTCCCGTCCTTGTCGAGAGCGCACCTATTTACAAGGTACGTAAGATCATGGACATGCGTTCTCGGGGACGGGGTCACCAATACTTAGTGGATTGGGAGGGTTACGGTCCTGAGGAGAGGAGTTGGGTTCCGTCTCGGGACGTGCTGGACCGTTCACTTATTGATGATTTCCTCCGTTGCCGCCAGGATTCCTCCTCGAGTGCGCCAGGAGGCGCTCGGTGAGTGGGGGGTACTGTCATGTTTTGTCTTAGATTGTCTTGTCATTATGCTTTCCCTTCTGTTCGTTTCCCCCTGCTGGTCTTATTAGGTTCGTTCCCTTTTTCTATCCCTCTCTCTCCCCCTCCCCTCTCTCCTCTCTCTATCGTTCCGTTCCTGCTCCCAGCTGTTCCTATTCCCCTAATCATCATTTAGTCTTCCCACACCTGTTCCTTATCTTTTCCCCTGATTAGAGTCCCTATTTCTTCCCTTGTTTTCCGTTCCTGTCCTGTCGGATCCTTGTCTATTGTTCACCGTGCTGTGTCTATGTATTGCCCTGTCGTGTCGTGTTTCCCTCAGATGCTGCGTGGTGAGCAGGTGTCTGAGTCTGCTACGTTCAAGTGCCTTCCCGAGGCAACCTGCAGTTCTTGATCAAGTCTCCAGTCTGTTCTCGTCATTACGAGTAGTATTATGCCTTTTGTTTGTAAAGTAACTTTACTGGATTAAAAACTCTGTTTTCGCCAAGTCGCTTTTGGGTCCTCATTCACCTGCATAACATGTCCTGGTGGGAAAGGGCTGTGTGGATTGCAATAGAGATTGCATCATCTGTAAATCTGAGGCTGTATGCAAATTAGAGATGTGAGTGCTACAGGGTGATAGTCATTTAAACAGGTTACATTGGCATTCTTGGGACTATGCTGGTCTCCTTGAAACATGTAGGTATTACAGACTGAGTCAGGGAGTGTTTGAAAATGTCAGTGAAGACACTTGCCAACTGGTAAGTACCAGTACGCGTCCTGGTAATCCATCTGCAGCCTTGTGAATGTTAAACATCTTTGGGATAGGTGGGACGGTAGCATCTGGTGAAATGGCAGAGCGCCAAATTCAAATTAAATTACTATAAATATTAAACTTTCATGAAATCACAAGTGCAATACATCAAAATAAAGCGTAACTTGTTGTTAATTCAGCCAAAGTGTCAGATTTAAAAAAGGATTTACGGTGAAAGCAAACCATGCGATTATCTAAGGACAGCATCCAGCACACAAATGCATAACAAATCATTTTCAACCAGGGAGTTGAGACACGAAAGTCAGAAATAGCGATATAATATATGCCTTACTTTTGAAGATCTTCTTCTGTTGGCACTCCAAAAGGTCTCAGTTACATAGAAATGGTCCTTTTGTTGGATACATTTCTTCTTTATTTCCATAAAAAATCCGTTTAGATGGCGGCTTCAGTCAATAATCCACTCTGTTTCCATCGGTCAAAATGCATACAAAATGAATCCCAAACGTTACCAATAAACTTCTCCAAACAAGTCAATCAATGTTTATAATCAATCCTTAGGTACCCTAATACGCAAATAAACAATCAAATTTAATATAGAGAATCGTTATTGTCTTTACCGGAGATAAACAAAAAGAACGCGCTGTCTCGGCCATGCGCATGGAAACACTACAGCCAAAATGGAAGCCCTTAGAAAAACTACTTATTCTCCCCCATTTTTCCAAAAACCAGCCTGAAACTCTTCCTAAAGACTGTTGACATCTAGTGGAAGCCCTAGGAACTGCAATCGGGCACGATTTAGCACTATTATAAAAGTGCCAGCCATTGAAATCAGAGGTAGGAAAAAAAAACATTTGGGGGGGGGGTGGTTTGTCCTCGGGGTCTCGTCTGCCATTTCAATTCTGTTATACTCAAAGACATTATTTTTAACTGTTTTAGAAACTTTAGGGTGTTTTCTATCCAAATCTACCAATTATATGCATATCTTTGCTTCTGGGGCTCAGTAGCAGGCAGTTTACTTTGGGAACCCTTTTCATCCGGATGTCAAAATATCGCCCCCTATACCAAATAAGTTTTAACCTGTTTCAAAGTTTTACTCACATTGGCTAATTTTTCAGTTTTTGATTTGTTAAAAAAGTTTGAAATATCCAATAAATGTCGTTCCACTTCATGATTGTGTCCCACTTGTTGTTGATTCTTCACAAAAAATACAGTTTTATGTCTTTATGTTTGAAGCCTGAAATGTGGCAAAAGGTCGCAAAGTTCAAGGGGGCCGAATACTTTCGCAAGGCACTGTATATAAACACACACACAGCGTGACCACACATAGCAGCAGTGATGTTAATGTGAACAGAGATTCCCACTGGTGTCTAACTGTCCTAACACCTGACACATTCTGTCTGGACTACGGGAGAGGATTAACAGCCACACATGCAAACACACACACACACACACACACCCTAGAAGAGAGAGAGTGAGAGGGAGAGAGAAAAAACAGTTGGAGGGAATTAGATTTAAAAAAAAAAAAATCATATGCAGGCTCAGCATTCCAGACATCAACAATGGAAATGAGATGCTGTGAAGGTGTGTAAAAATAATGGTTGGGGTGTAATATTCTCCTCTGAGCTAGTCTCAGTAACAAATATATTTGGGTCTCAGTGGGACTCCAACACCCACGATGCCTCTGTCTCACCTGTCAGGAGATGAAAGACATCGTACACCTGTGTGTGGCAATAATTGGTTTGAGCATGTTTAATAGTGTCATCATATTCATTACCATTAGGGCTTGTAAAACTTAATTTTGTCTCTAGGTCTTTGTCTTACTTCTGATGTTTTTAAAATAACATGCACTATTCCTCCCTCTTTCTCTTTCTCCAGGGAAGCCAAGGAGGCCTCTATCAGAGGCAGATTTTTCGCCAATGGTGTGGTTCATTCGCTAAGCAAACAGAGGAAGAAGCAATGCGAGAGGGATAAGTGGGCCCAAAATCTGTTTCTCCAGCAGGTGGCGATTTTTATTTGATTTTTTCGCTCACCAAGCGAAGAGTTTGTGTATGGGAGGTCATGAGAGTGTCGAATAGGGTTAACGAAAATTTGAATGGCTTATTTGATACGTGAGGCTTATTTAAAATAATAGAAATGTCGTAATACTTACCTTATTACGAGTTTACTGATATAAGTAGAACACGTGACATCCCGGCAACTTTGATTAAAAAAAAAAACACTTTATATCGGAGTCGTGCCCGTTTTCACACGCGTATCTGTCCTCTCATTGGCTAGAATGGTTCCAACTGATCTTGCCTCCTCCCGACTGCCTTTTTAAATACATTTATTTTCATTGTTAGAGTGGCCACTTGAGTATCTGGTCAACAATGGATCATCTGTGGTATCCATCTGGGAAAAGGCTATATGGACACTCCTGACCTGCAAATTGATATTTAATTTCAGAATCGGTTAAAATTAGGTTACGGTAAGGGTTACGGGTTTGGTTAAAGTAAGGGTTCGTTTTATATTTTAGTTAGTCGTTTGCAGGTCAGCAGTGTCCTTAGGTCTCTCCCATAGATCTGAGGAACAGAGAGGAGAGGGGCAGGATTCTGAGGTGAGGTAGAGAGAGACAGAGACAGGGGAGCCGAGGTTGATCGCTACAACACTCAACTCAGTCAGGACGGAATAAGCTGCTAGAGACACACTGAGGGGTCTGGGAAGGAAATCTGTCACAGGGGACGAAGAAGGAGTGAAAGTGTTTATGTTGCTGGATGGACTTGTATTTTTATATCGCAACTTAGTTTTTCCCTTTTCCTCTCTTTTCCTTTCCACCGCCCTAACGGATCGCATTCCGCGGAGCAGCTGCGCTTTAATGCCCCTGCGCACTCGAGGAGGAGAAGGAGAACAGAGGGAGGGAGAAGGAGAGCAGAGGCCTGACTTCTCGGAAACCGCTCCGCCGCCCCTCACGCCTCTCCCCCGTGGCTGTCTGTCCCCTCTTCCCTCCTGGCCCTGTATGGACGGGGATGGGGAGAGCCGGATGTTGTTACCGCGGGGCCGAGCGCCTCGCATCCCCACCAAGGGTGCCCCGCCTGCGGCCGTTGCTGGTGCTGCTCCTCGCTCTCTGCTACGGGGCTCACAGAGGTGGTAACTATATTACTTCGGATGTTGTTCATTCTCGGTAGCCTAAATCGGGACCTAGTACCCTGTACGCCGTTCGCTTCAGCTCGAGCGCTGCGAATGTGCCATAACAATTATAGGCTAATGAAGAATTAATAACCAGTTAATAATGACACAACTTAGAATATCCCACTGGGCATAAACGTCAATTCATCGTCTATTCCACGTTGGTTCAAACCACGTTGATTCAACCAGTGTGTGCCTAGTGGGGTGGGATTGGAATGAGTCTTCCATGTGGGTTGAGGGGAGTCTAATAGTGTGTATATCCTATAGGCCTGTGCCTATGGGAGTGTATCTGTCCTCTTCGTGTTATTGTTTGATTGTGCCTCTCTTTCTCTCTCCTGCGGACGCAGCAGTTAAAAGGTCTCTCCAGTGTTTCTCCAGAGTTTCTCCCGCGGTGTCTCTGCCGTGGGACGCTAATGGCTGATAGAGAAAGGGAAGGCTGGCTATGCAGATATCTTAGTGGCAGGTCCTCGGCAGACAGGCTAACAGATTATTGTTGACACATTTTTAAAATAATAGAGGTTTATAATAATATTTGGAATGAAAATTATAAATGTGTACAATTATGTTACAAAATTATAGCTTTACTTGTACTTTTAATACACAAAGGAAATAGTAGAATATAATAGGACCACATGGAGACTCTAGAATAGAATGGAATAGAACAGAACAGAACCATATTGTGACAGTGCAAATAATAATTTGTTGTTCATTTAATTACTTATCAGTAAAGGTAAAAATAGAAATAAATATAACTATATAATCTAGAATAGAATATAACAGAATACAATCATACAGAAACTCTAGGATATAGAGAAATATAATATAATCAAAATGATGTAATAAAGTAGAATAGACTTAAATACCAGAGGAAAGCACTTTGGGTGCTAGTAGGCTAGGCTACTTGAAGTCGTCATATAGACTCTGGGTTGGCCTCAGTAACGCGGTGCTAGCTGGCAGTTGTGCCCATACAGAGAGCCATGTTCTGGGCTGGCACTGCGACAGCCCATCACCAATCTGGATGTCCCCCAGACCTGCTGTGCAACTCGTGCTCAATGACTGTGTGTGGTGTGAGTGCGTGCAGCAGGTAATTAGTTTAACACGGTCCCAGACAGCTGGACATGACACTGTCTGTGTACAGTTCTCTGCAGTAGGAGGATGAGGACTGGTTGATAAGCATGAAAAACACTCTGATGCTCCATGACAATAAGAATTACAATTTAAAATCATCTAATCCATTTAGAAGGTTCTATTTGACTTTTGTCAGTTTGTTCATGACAACATAAAACACCATTGACAGTATAATTCCATTTAACTGATTCACACTTTTAATTCATCTGCATGTCCTGTCTCATTGGGGATGTCAGATGTTGCAACGAGGAGATATATACAAAAACAAAACAACAATTATTGAGAATAAACATCGACTTGGTGTGTTTTATAGTGTTGATGGTGTGTGTAGCTAGCTCGTAACAAAACTTGGTCCGTGGGTTATTCAGCTGATGGTGTGGTGTCTGTGACTGTGTGTTACTGGTCTGTGTGTTGATGGTGTGGTGTGTTGCTTACTGGTCTGTGTGTTGATGGTGTGTGTAGCTAGCTGGTCTGTGTGTTATTGTGTTGCTAGTGTGGTGTGTGTCTTGCTTACTGGTAACAAGGCTCCACAGCTGTCTCATGGTGCTCATCACCGCCAGATGCACCAGACCAGCCAGGGATCTATCACTTCTGATCCTGATATTATCTTGCAGCGTCATTACCACCAGCCGTCCACACTATTTACCGTTATTCAGCCCTGTGTGTGTTGTGTGTGTGTGTGTGTGTGTGTGTGTGTGTGTGTGTGTGTGTGTGTGTGTGTGTGTGTGTGTGTGTGTGTGTGTGTGTGTGTGTGTGTGTGTGTGTGTGTGTGTGTGTGTGTGTGTTGAAACGTAAGTGAGTGTCTCTGAAGCGGAGGCCAGAGCAGCTGTATATTGTGCCACAGTTATCAGTATGTTCAGACTAGACTCACTGCAAAAGACCTGTATGATCAGAAAGACCTGTGTGATCAGGAAGCACTTGAGACTTACAGTACATGTGTTTGGCATCGAGGTTTAATCTCAAGATTCAGCCTGAGAATTAAACTTTTTAGTTGTTCACTGTATCTGTGTGTGTGTTTGTTGAGGACTAGTGTTAGTATTTAACACAATGAAGGGAGATTCTGATCCGGAGTGTGAGTTGGACGTGTTATGTTGTGTACCCCCCTCTAATACTCAGCACACTGCTGCCACCACCTGGTTGGCCCGGGTACTAACACACACAACCCTCACCACACAGTCCTGAGAGAGTGAGAGCGTTGGTTTTATGCAACATTCTTCTTCTTTCTGTTATCCCTTCATCTTATGGTTCAGGGCATTCATACCAGGATAACCATGGGTGTGTTTGCATTACCACTGTTTGCACCATGGGAGCTAGGCCTATTGTTAGCATAAGTTCTGTATGACGTGTGTGTGAATAGGCCTATATTGTGTGTGTGTGTGTTTGCTGCAGGGGTTTTAACCAGAACAGAACATAGAAAGTGATCTCGAGTGGTTCAGAACAGAACTTTTCAAATCTTGAGAAACGGTAAATAATTGTATTTTTTGTTCCAAACAATATTCCTGGTGTGTGTATATCATTATGTAGATGACTGGAGTTATGATGATAGTAATAGCCTAAACACATTCCTACCCATCATCATGCTCAGTGCTTCAACACAAACCCCCTCCATGTCCACCGCTTTCTCCTGCTCTCTCCCCACCCGTGGAATTTCAATCACATCTCGTGCCTGCACTTATCTGGCCATCATACATGTAAACAACTAGCTTACCCGTTCCATAGCAAGATGCTCTATCCATGCTAATTGGTGGGTGGTAAATGAATGAGCTAAATGTAGAAACTATGTTGATTTCCTGGGATACAATGAACAGTAACTTTTGTTTGGTTGGAAACGGTTCAGAACTTTGTAATGCTGGTTGGAACACTGGAACAGTACAAAATAAATAGGGGTTCTACTCAGAACGGAATGATTCCAACCCCTGGTGTACTGGTGTCTGTTAGTAAATCATGCCATAATCAGGTGAGCTCTGACAGTGTGTGTTGTTGGCAGCGGAAGCAGAGCCAGTATTCTCTCAGAAATAGTTATAAGTAAGTGTGTGTGTGTGTACGCATTAGAGAGCCTCTGGCCTAATCTAATAGGAGCTCACTGTGGCTGATGCATTAGGCCTGGCATCTTCTCCTTTTATCTCTTCTTTCTCTCTCCCTCTTCTCTAAGCCTTAACAGGCCTCTCTTTTCCAAGCCTATATGAACTACTGCTGCAGTACATTGACCAAGATGCTGCACTACATAGGAAAACATTATCGCTGGCTGAACCATCTCTAGACGGCCTTTACTGCTGTATAGATGTAATCAGTGAATCATTCCAACGTGATTTATTTTCCTCCATTGGCTAGGTCACTGCAGAGGTCACTGCAGACTCCAGCCTGGCACTGAGAGCTCGGAATAACTTCTAGATCATAGAGTTGGCTAACACACTGCGGTCTGCGGCCACCCGCAGCTTTTAGTACTTCTTCATGATGGTGTCTCTGAGCTCTTAAAGATGCACTCTGGAGTTTTCTTTCCCATGTGAGGGCATTATTTTGAGGCAATATCATAAACATGGCAGTCTGGAGAATGACAAGCTTCATTAGGCAGCATAGAATATTATGTAACAGTTATCAGATGTGGATGTGTGTGATCTGTTATTCTTTCACTCTCTAGCTCAGTCTTATCTCTGGCTCTGTGGGAAGGTCTGCAAGTCTCTGTGTCAGTCTCTCAGCGCTGCTCTTTGTTCTGGTTTATAAAAGTCATAAAGTGGTGTTTCTGTACACACACACACACACACACACACACACACACACACACACACACACACACACACACACACACACACACACACACACACACACACACACACACACACACACACACACACACACACACACACACACACACACACACACACACACACACACACACACACACACTGTAGCCTGTTCTTTCTCTGCTTTATTGGTCTAATCTGAACAGGCCAGTAGTGTTGTGTGTGTTTATTTGTGCCATAGAGATCAAAGCCTCCTCCATAGATATGGTATTGCTACCCTGCCAGGGCTCTGGTATTGTATTAGTGCTGTCATAATAGAACTGTAATACTCTTGTAGTTGTACTATAGTACTGAAAGTTAGTGTGTGTGTGTTTCTCCAGGTCATTGCCAGGTGGCCACCCCTCAGTGTCGTATCCAGAAGTGCACCACAGACTTTGTGTCCCTGACGTCTCACCTGACCCCAGCGCTGGATGGCTTTGACGTAGAGTTCTGTAAGGCTCTGAGGTCCTACAGCGCCTGCACCCAGAGGACAGCCAAGTCCTGCAGGGGCAACCTGGTCTTCCACTCTGCTGTCCTGGGCATCTCAGACCTCATGACCCAGAGAAACTGCTCCCGTGACGGGCCCACCTCCTCCACACACCCCGAGATGCAATCAGAGCCCTGCAACTACCACAGCCGCACCCAGCATGCTCACACACACCCTCACACACACACTCACACGCTGCCAGGGTACCTGTTCTGCGGGCTGTTCGGGGACCCCCACCTGCGGACGTTTAAGGACAGCTTCCAGACCTGCAAGGTGGAGGGGGCGTGGCCGCTTATTGACAACGACTACTTGTCTGTGCAGGTGACCAACGTTCCAGTGGTAACGGGATCCAGCGCCACAGCGACCAATAAGGTGAGGGGAGATCATTACTGTATGTATATATAAAAACTCCTTCCTACATACTTCAGAAAGGGTGACCGTCCAACAAAGTAGACAGCAATACACTTATAGATACAGGAAGATTGTTTTGTTTTAATATAAAACAAAAATACATGTACTAAAAGTATTATGTGGAGCATGTTCCATCTTGTAGTAGAGTAAAGGTATGAAACTCACAGAACAGACCCTGCTCTAGAGGACGGAGGGATTCCCTCTGTAAGACCTCTGATAGATGGATGTTCTGACCCAGCTCTCCACTGAAGCAGCAGTGTTGTGAGGATGTAGGATACAGTGAAGGCTGGGACAGAAGAAAAGAGGTTGAGTTTGGCGTACAGAATAAACAAGCTGTTTGGTATGAAGAGCTCTGCAGCTGAAGCCAGAGCTGTTCTCATTGAGGCAGAAAACACACACACACACAGTCTCACTCACAGGTGCGAGGAGAGCAGAGCAAACAGTTGAGTCTTGTGACCAACACGTGACTAACGTGGTGTTGGAATCCCAACTTAACTAATAGCTGCTTATAGCATGACCCCTAATACCCTGGAATGGGCGGCGCGTGAAAGAAACCACTGTGTATATATGTGTGTGTCTGCAGTGGGCTCAAGAACTTTCACACACATATGGCCTGAAGCAGGTTACTGTCGAGAGTGAAGGGCACCATACCTTAAATGACAAAATACGCACACACACACACGCACACGCACACGCACACACACGCACACACACACACACACACACACACACACACACACACACACACACACACACACACACACACACACACACACACACACACACACACACACACACACACACACACACACACACACACACACACACACACACAAACAGGCTGAGAGTGTTTTTAGATGTCAGTAAATCCGTTTTGTGCCTCACAAAGGCATCTCTGTGGTGGCCAAGCGGCCATGCAGTCCCCCCCGCCCATCCAGGTGATAGTTATACTGCTGCTGCTCTGACCCTGTGTCAGGGCTCGCTATTAGTCAGAATTATTAGCACACAGACACACACACACCCATTGATGTGTGACTGTGCCTGCAACAGGCCTAATGGCTGCCCAGACCTCATCTCTGACAACTGGACAAAGCAGTCATTCATGCTAATGCTAACCCTATGACTGTGTGGCTTTGGCCTAGATAGAAGGACCTGGCTAACACCATGCCACTTAAATCCAAATTGGTTCTCTAGTAAATTGGTAGGAATGTCTCATCCTATGTTCAAGAATGGCCTTTTCCCTTTGTTCAGATAACTGCTCACTTTCGGTTGTTTGAAAAGGAAATCATCTCCAAAATATAGTTATTTTTTAAACAAGCCTGAGAGAGTTGGTTGCAATTTCAGTTTAATCCACCTGAAAAGACAGAACAAATAATACAACAAATATTGTGGTTAAACTCAAATATACTAATTGAAAAAACATATTTTTCAAATACATTTTTAAAAAAGGTATAATTTTAGTGAATGATATGATAAATAGGACTGGTGGAATTATGTCACACAAGCAGCTAACAGACATATGGAAATGTCTGCTCTACCCAACATTACAACCAACTAATTGCAGCATTACCACAAAAATGGAAGAGGCCATATAGAAGGGGAAAACGTAAGGAACTTGTATTAAAGGAGCCCTGTATTAAAGAACATAAATGATTGAAGAAAAGTCTAATAAATAAAAACATATACTAATTTCATGTAAGGACCAAAAAACATATAAATTGTTACATAGTTGGGAAGAGATGTTCGATGTACCCATTCCATGGCACATGGTTTATGAATTGATACGCAAAACAACGCCGGATTCAAAACTTTTTCAATTTAAATTACGACACAAAATTCTTGCAACCAATAGAATGTTATATTTATGGGGGATACAACCTTCCCAGCTCTGCAGATTTTGCTGTGAGGAGGCAGAGTCATTAGATCATTTATATTGGTAATGTCGCATTTGTAGCTCGTTTTGGGTCACAGGTCCAGGAATGGCTGAAGAATTGCAACATTTGCCTAGAACTAACGCTGCAGATAGCAATACTGGGTGATTTGAAATGCCATAGTTAATCAATCAGTAATCTAATTAATATTTTAGCAAAAAAATATATTTTTAATTTACAATCTGTAGGAGCTATGAGAATAGAAAGGATCACTGCACAGTTGAAAAAAATATGGCAAATAGAAATCCAAAATGGATGATGTTGAGAGACAGATGGGAGGGGTTGAATGGAGCTGAAGGGTGGGACTGGATGATGTTGAGTGACAGATGGGAGGGGTTGAATGGAGCTGAAGGGACTGGATGGTGTTGAGAGACAGATGGGAGGGGTTGAATGGAGCTGAAGGGTGGGACTGGATGATGTTGAGTGACAGATGGGATGGTGTTGAGAGACAGATGGGAGGGGTTGAATGGAGCTGAAGGGTGGGACTGGATGATGTTGAGAGACAGATGGGAGGGGTTGAATGGAGCTGAAGGGACTGGATGGTGTTGAGAGACAGATGGGAGGGGTTGAATGGAGCTGAAGGGACTGGATGGTGTTGAGTGACAGATGGGAGGGGTTGAATGGAGCTGAAGGGTGGGACTGGATGATGTTGAGAGACAGATGGGAGGGGTTGAATGGAGCTGAAGGGACTGGATGGTGTTGAGAGACAGATGGGAGGGGTTGAATGGAGCTGAAGGGACTGGATGGTGTGGGACAGATGGGTTGAATGATGTTGAGTGACAGATGGGAGGGGTTGAATGGAGCTGAAGGGTGGGACTGGATGATGTTTGAGCTGAGACAGATGGAGGGGTTGAATGGAGCTGAAGGGACTGGATGGTGTTGAATGGAGACAGATGAGAGACAGATGGGAGGGTTGAATGGAGCTGAAGGGTGGGACTGGATGATGTTGAGAGACAGATGGGAGGGGTTGAATGGAGCAGATGGGAGGGGTTGAATGGAGCTGAAGGGTGGGACTGGATGAAGACAGATGGGAGGGTTGAATGGAGGACTGGGACTGGATGATGTTGAGAGACAGATGGGAGGGTGGGACTGGGGTTGAATGGAGCTGAAGGGTGGGACTGGATGATGTTGAGAGACAGATGGGAGGGGTTGAATGGAGCTGAAGGGTGGGACTGGATGATGTTGAGAGACAGATGGGAGGGGTTGAATGGAGCTGAAGGGTGGGACTGGATGATGTTGAGAGACAGATGGGAGGGGTTGAATGGAGCTGAAGGGTGGGACTGGATGATGTTGAGAGACAGATGGGAGGGGTTGAATGGAGCTGAAGGGTGGGACTGGATGATGTTGAGAGACAGATGGGAGGGGTTGAATGGAGCTGAAGGGTGGGACTGGATGATGTTGAGAGACAGATGGGAGGGGTTGAATGGAGCTGAAGGGTGGGACTGGATGATGTTGAGAGACAGATGGGAGAAGGGTTGAATGGAGCTGAAGGGTGGGACTGGATGATGTTGAGAGACAGATGGGAGATGGTTGAATGGAGCTGAAGGGTGGGACTGGATGATGTTGAGAGACAGATGGGAGAGGTTGAATGGAGCTGAAGGGTGGGACTTAATAACAAGATAACCAATGAAAACATACAGAGTCTGTAAAATGTATACAGGTTCAGAACTTTTGTGAAATGGCACAGTTACAAATAGAAATCAAACTGGATGGACATCAGAAATAGAGGAAGGACTAAAAACAAACAAAATATAACTTGTAAAATAGATTGTGTCTGTAAAATGTGTATAAGATATATAAACTGAAGGTAGAAGCTTAAAGTGTTTATTGATTTACTCCAATTGGGAGAAGAGTGGTAGGATTTTTCAGGGAATAATAAAGGTATATTTAAAAAAGAAAAACATATGTATGTCTATATAGGTATGTGTATATGTGTATATGTATATATGCATGCGTGTATGTATATGGATATATATATTTACCCAAAAAAATATATGGGGGATTGGAAATGATGCAGACAATTACATTGATGGAAGCAACATTCTATCCACAATATTAAGCTGATCCACCCCTTAAAAAATAAAAACCACCATGCCACTGCGTCTGCCATCCCTCATCCTGGGTGTGTTTGCTTAGCTGTGTCTGCTAATCACGACTGGTTCAAATGTCATTTGGTCATCGCTAAAATGTATTCTGTGGAGAGTTAATGGCATGAGTGTAGCGACAGGTGGCCTAGTGGTTGGAGCGTTGGACTAGTAACCGAAAGGTTGCAAGAATGAATCCCTGAGCTGACCAGGTAAAAATGTGTTGTTCTGCCCCTGAACAAGGCAGTTAACCCACTGTTCCTAGGCTGTCAATGGAAATAAGAATGTGTTCTTAAACTAACTTGCCTAGTTAAATAAAGGTAAAATATATATATTTTTAAATGAGTTTGCGTGTGCTCACGCATGTGTGTGTTTGTGTAAAATAGAGTTGGACTGAGCCATCTGACAAATATGATTTCAGAGAATGTCAACAGTCTGCAAAGCTGTCATCAATGCAAAGGGTGGTTACTTTGAGGAATATCAAATATAAAATATATTTGTTTTACACTTTTTGGTTACTAGTTCTGATGTCTTCACTGTTATTCTACAGTGTATAAAATAGTCAAAATAAAGAAAAACCCTTGAATGAGTCGGTGTGTCTAAACTTTGGAATGGTACTGTATATGTTCTATATTTTTTGCTGAGAACTTGGGGGCCAAATAAAATCACCCTCAGTCCAAATTCGTCTCGCAGGCCGAAAGTTGGGGAATATTGTAGTATTTTACAAGGAGTGTTCAAAACATTAAGGACACCTTCCTAATATTAAGTTGCACACCCCCTTTTTGCCCTCAGAATAGCCTCAATTCGTCGGGGTAGGGACTCTACAAGGTGTAGAAAGCATTCTACAGGGATGCTGGCCCATGTTGGCCTCCTGATAGAGGAATTCTAAATTCCTTTAATGTTTTAATTGCCAAAACCAATTAGCACTCATTTCTAATTCATTTAATGAGTTGTAAGTTCATTAATTATGCATGAAGTAGATCGAGACCAGTCTTAAAAGCCAGGTTAAAGAGCGTTTAATTCCAGAGAGTACTAACTCATACACAGATTTCCACAGGTTATAACCTCAAAATGACATCATCAGTTTCCCACGATAGCCCCGTTGTTTTTTTGTTTAGGTCCGGAGATGCTTTCTACTCCCCTCATAAACCAGACATTACAACCTGTCTAAAAGATACAGATTTCTCTCACCAATGGAACAAAACCCAAACATTCTTATCTTGTCTGAAAAGCTTTTTCTCCCCCTTGACCTTCCCAAGAGGCGCAGACAATCAAATTAGTTCTGCATACATTTTCAGTAACAGCTTAACCAATAACTTTTACTTTTCATATCATAACATAATAGTATTAGAATAAATGGTTTCTAATCATTAACGAATACATAATTGATCATCTAAACTATATTTTCCTCTATCACCTCCACACGGAAACTGTTGAGCGTGAAAAACCCAGCAGTGTTGCAGTTCTTGACACAAACCGGTGCACCTGGCACCTACTACCATACCCTGTTCAAAGGCAGTTAAATATTTTGTCTTGCCCCATTCACCCTCTTAATGACACACATATACAATCCAGGTCTCAATTATCTAAAGGTTTAAAATGCTTCTTTAATCTGTCTCCTCCCTTTCATCTACATTGATTGAAGTGGATTTAACAAGTGACATCAATAAGGGATCATAGCTTTCACCTGGATTCACCTGGTCAGTCTACGTCATTGAAAGAGCAGGTGTCCTTAATGTTTGTACACAGTGTACAGTGGCAAGAAAAAGTATGTGAACCCTTTGGATATACCTGTATTTTTGCATAAATTGGTCATCAATTGGCGGACAGCCTAACATTCTCTTGCAAAATGTCTTGATAAACTTGGGAATTAATTTTTCCGTGGATGAGAGCAAGCTGTCCAGGCCCTGAAGCAGCCCTAAAGCATGATGCTCCCTCCACCCTACTTTACAGTGGGGATGAGGTTGATGTTGGTGTGCTGTGCCTTTTTATCTCCACACATAGTGTTGTGTGTTCCTTCCAACCAACTCAACTGTAGTTTCATCTGTCCAGAGAATATGTGTCCAATAGCACTGTGGAACATCCAGGTGCACTTTTTCAAACTTCAGACACGCAGCAATGTTTTGTTTTTGACAGCAGTGGCTTCTTCCGTGGTGTCCTCCCATGAACACCATTCTTGTTTAGTGTTTTACGTATCGTAGACTCATCAACAGAGATGTTAACATGTTCCAGAGATTTCTGTAAATCTTTAGCTGACACTCTAGCATTCTTCTTAACCTCATTGAGCATTCTGTGCTGTGATCTTGCAGTCATCTTTGCAGGATGGCCACTCCTAGAGAGAGTAGCAACAGTGCTGAACTTTCTCCATTTATAGACCATTTATCTTACCGTGGACTGATGAACATCAAGGCTTTTAGAGATACTTGTGTAACCCTTTCCAGCTTTATGTGTCACGCGTTGGTCTTAGTATTTTGTGTTTTCTTTATTTATTTGGTCAGGCCAGGGTGTGACATGGGTTATTGTGGTGTGTTTTTTGTCTTCGGGTTTTGTGGGGTGGCTACGTAGTCTATGGCTGCCTGAGGCGGTTCTCAATCAGAGTCAGGTGAGTATCGTTGTCTCTGATTGGGAACCATATTTAGGCAGCCATATTCTGTGAGTGTTTTGTGGGTGATTGTTCCTGTCTTTGTGTTTGCACCAGATAGGGCTGTTTCGGTTTTCGTTATTTCATTTAGTTATTTTTGTAGTTTCTGTATGTAAGTTTTTCCTTCATTAAAATATCATGAATCATCATCACGCTGCATTTTGGTCCGATCCTTGTTCTACCTCTTCATCAGAGGAGGAGATAGAAGAGAGCCGTTACATTATGCAAGTCAACAATTCTTAATCTTAGGTCTTCTGAGATCTCTTTTGTTTGAGGCATGGTTCACATCAGGCAGTGCTTTTTGTGAATAGCAAACTCAAATTTTGTGAGTTTTTTTATAGGGCAGGGCAGCTCTAACCAACATCTCCAATCTCGTCTCATTGATTGGACTCCAGGTTAGCTGACTGACTCCTGACTCCAATGAGCTTTTGGAGAAGTCATTAGCCTCGGGGTTCACATACTTTTCCCACCTACACTGTGAATGTTTAAATTATGTATTCAATATAGACAAGAAAAATACAATAATTAGTGTGTTATTAGTTAAAGCACTTGTCTATTGTTGTGACATAGATGAAGATCAGATCAAATTTGATGACCAATTTATGCAAAAGTCCAGGTAATTCCAAAGGGTTCACATCCTTTTTCTTCCACATTAGTATTGAATGTCAGTGTGCAGTCAGTGTTCTCTTTGCTGCCTAGAATGAGGGGTTAGAATTAAACAAGTTGGGAGGCCAGTATCCTTGCTGTGTTTGGATTGCAAGATAAACTTCATAAGATATTATAAAGTGTCTGGCAAACCTGTTTTAACCTGTTTCATACAAAGATCAAAGTTATTGTGTGCCTGGTCACTTTATGACGTTTGTGTGTCCATAGATCACCGTCATATTCAAGCCCTTTGAGGAGTGTACAGACCAGCGTGTTTACCAGGCAGTAACAGATGACCTGCCCACTGCCTTCGTAGACGGTACCGTGAGCAGTGGGGCCCCTGACCACAACCTTAACGGAAATACCGGGAAGGTACAAGCGCTGTGGATCTCGGAGCATAGCCCCGGTCGCCACGTGGAGCTGCATGCCAGGTACATCGGCGTGACAGTTATCATACGGCAGCTGGGCCGCTACCTGACCCTGGCGGTGCGCATCCCGGAGGAGATGGCCCATGCCTACGACGCTACGCAGGACCTGCAGCTCTGCCTGAATGGATGTCCCACCTCGGAACGCATCGACCGGGGGGGTCACCTGCCCCTGCCTCTCCCTCTACCACATCCTGCCCTGGGCTTACAGCTCCAACAGCCACATGGCCAGGACCAGTCCTCACACACACACTCCCACACGGGTCCCTACAGCACCCCCCATGGATTCAGTATGGAGGGTGCGCGGGCACGCTGCAGGGAGCAGCTTGAGGTGCAGGATATTTATTTCCACTCGTGTGTGTTTGACCTCCTGACCACCGGGGACGCTAACTTCACGGCAACGGCGTTCAGCGCCCTGAAGGACATGGAGAGTCTCCACCCCCACCGCGAGCGCTGGACGATCTACCCACCCAGCTCAGCCCACACCTCTCAGCCTATCACATGGTTCCTACTGCTTACGCTCTGTGCGCTCGGGTATGGCACTGGTATAGCGTGAGTGTGTGTTTGTGTATTTGTGTGTGTGTGTGTGTTTGTGTATGTGTGTGTTAATATAGAGCTCCTAGCTGAGCTGTAGGATAAAGTTCCCTCTTGATGCAGATCTAAGTTCAGTATTGTGTTTTTCGCTCTAATGGTTATGATTGGGGAGGGTTACCTAAGCTGATCCTAGATCTGTGTCTAGGAGAAACTTCTAACCAGAGCCCCTCTGGAGATTTACCCTTTTCTTCTTCTTGACTGAACACCCTGAGGCATATTACTACCACAAATGAGCTCCGAGCCCACAGGTCCGAGCCCACAGGTCCGAGCCCACAGGTGGATTCTGAACAGATTCCATGACAGTCTTGTACTATTCCCAACTTTGCTATGTGGGATCTAGCAAACCTTGTGGAGATTATGACCTATCTATATGTGAGCAAGCCTTGTGGAGATTATGACCTATCTATATGTGAGCAAGCCTTGTGGAGATTATGGCCTATCTATATGTGGGCAAGCCTTGTGGAGATTATGACCTATCTATATGTGAGGATAACACATAAAGACCCCAATAAACACTCCCAACTTGTGTGTATATTGTATAAACACACCCCAGACTGTAAATAGTGTGTGTGAGTATTGTATCCAGGAACTCTGAATGGCGTCGAGTTTTTGTTGTTATTTTGGCTTGATTTTGTTGTGATAGTTTTTTTATACCTCAGACAGGAAGTTGATTTAACCAAAGCACTTTATTTATTTTTTGTTGCTAAATCCACACCAGTGTTCCCCCTCTCCACCCCACCCCCTCAACCTTTCCCCTCTCTACCCCACCCCCTCTTCCCTCTCTACCCCAACCCCCCTCTATCCTCTCTACCCCACCCCCTCAACCTTTCCCCCTACATGACACTTCCCACCCTCTCTCTACCCCACCCCCTCTCTACCCCACGCCCCCTCTACCCTCTCTACCCCACCCCTTCAACCTTTCCCCTCTACCCTCTCTACCCCACCCCTTCAACCTTTCCCCTCTCCCTTCTCTACCCCACCCCCTCAACCTTTCCCTCTCCCTTCTCTACCCCACCCCTCAACCTTTCCTCTCTCTATCCCACCCCCTCAACCTTTCCCCTCTCCCTCTCCTCTCCACCCCACCCCCTCAACCTTTCCCCTCTACCCTCTCTACCCCACCCCCTCAACCTTTCCCCTCCCCTCTCTACCCCACCCCCTCAACCTTTCCCCTCTCCCCTCTCTACCCCACCCCCCTCTCTACCCCACCCCCTCTACCCTCTCTACCCCACCCCCCTCTACCCTCTCTACCCCACCCCTCAACCTTTCTCCTCTACCCTCTCTACCCCACCCCTCAACCTTTCCCCTCTCCCTTCTCTACCCCACCCCCTCAACCTTTCCCCTCTCCCTTCTCTACCCCACCCCCAACCTTTCCCCTCTCTATCCCACCCCTCAACCTTTCCCCTCTCCCCTCCTCCACCCCACCCCTCAATCTTTCCCCTCTCCTCTCCACCCCACCCCCTCTACCTTTCTCCTCTACCCTCTCTACCCCACCCCTCAACCTTTCCCCTCTCCCTCTCTACCCCACCCCCTCAACCTTTCCCCTCTCCATTCTCTACCCCACCCCTCAACCTTTCCCTCTCTATCCCACCCCCTCAACCTTTCCCCTCTCCCCTCTCCCCTCTCCACCCCACCCCCTCAACCTTTCCCCTCTACCCTCTCTACCCCACCCCCTCAACCTTTTCCCTCTCCCCTCTCTACCCCACCCCCTCTACCCTCTCTACCTCACTCCCTCAACTTTTCCTCTCTACCCCCCCCCTCTCCTCTCTACCCCACCCCTCTCTACTCCACCTCCCCTCTACCCTCTCTACCCCACCCCCACCCCTCAACTTTTCCCCTCTCTACCCCACCCCCTCTCTCCCTCTCTACCCCAACCCCCCTCTATCCTCTCTACCCCACCCCCTCAATCTTTCCCCCTACATGACACTTCCCACCCCTCTCTCTACCCCACCCCCTCAACCTTTCCTCTCTACCCCACCCCCTCAACCTTTCCCCTCTACCCTCTCTACCCTACCCCCTCAATCTTTCCCCCTACATGACACTTCCCCAACCTTTCCCCTCTCCCCTCTCTACCCCACCCCTCAACCTTTCCCACTACATGACACCCCCCACCACCAACAGCCCAAGCTGTGGATTTCATCTGCCATTTTCTTCACTCACAGTGCAAATCTCAAATGACTCCTGATTTCCTCAATATGCACATTTCACCAGAGGGACACAGGGAAACATAGGGCTCTGGCCAAATGTAGTGCATTATATAGAGAATAGGGAGCCATTTGAGACAATTAACCAGCTCACTAACACAGTGAGATGGGACCTCTGTTTTAAAGCCGACATTCCAAAGGCAGTTGAGTTGATTTATCCTCTGTTCTATTGTAAATACATTTTTCTGTTGAATGTATTCTGTATGGTACCATAGTAGATGTTAAGAACAGTTTCACACACCATCACCATTTAATGTTTGGTTATTTACATTTTACAGTATTTCTGCAAATACTGTGTGTGTGTGTGTGTGTGTTTGCGTGTGTTTACCTGACTTGTCGTCTGAGGACTGAAAAGTCAGTCACCCTCAGCAACTCTTTTTATGAACATATTCCCTGTTTGTTCACACTGGTGTAATGACTAACATGCTCTGACTACGTTTATTTTTACTTCCACAAATTTCAGCTGGTGGCAACAATCCATTTACCAAACAGCTTTGACTCTCAGCTTTTCTATGTCGTGGTTTTCTCTTTTTATGAGTGTTCAGTTTGCTTTCAAAGACAAGTAAGTTCTAGCTGCGCTGGAATAGAGGTCGGAACACAATTCCCTACAGTAATAGTGTTGCCTACAGGCTGTAGATGGAGCACTGGGACTCCTACAGGCCGAGACGACGTCACTCACTTACAGATAAATCTACAATGCAGTGTCTGATGGGATATACTATACATGCCTATTGCGCTCATGTACAATTACAAAGCCGTATCTGATGGTAAATGAATGCTCAGTCTGCCTCTGGAATTGTGAATTATTAAGTTGTGTCCGTGGTGAAGAGTGACTGCTCAATGTTGAAATATGTAACTTATTTATAAACATAGTGTCTGTTAGAGGAAGGTACGCTTCATATTCTGGCTGTTTCAGATGGGATTGTACTGCCACCTAGTGGCGCTTCGTTGCTATGTCAGTGTTTTACTCTTAATGGATGCACTAAAGAGAACTTGGGGGAAAAATGTCATGTGAACAAGTGTTTTAGTTAAAAAACAATAAATGAAAAAGAGACCCATTGTTTTTCAGATTATGTGTTGTTGTTGTAAACAATGGCAAAAGGGAAATCAATCAGACCAAATCATTTTGTTCTCAAACTTATTTACATTTTATTTACATATCTTATGTTATTTCACATTGTCTCTGGTCTTAGTGTTTCTAACTGACAGAGAATTATGTCAGAGTGGAAGCCTCTGTGTGTCTGAGGTGATCAGATACTACAGGTTTGTTTTCACACACACACACAGAGAGAGACACACACACACAGAGACACACACACACACCACACACCACACACACACACACACAGAGACACACACACACACACACACACCACACACCACACACACACAGAGACACACACAGAGACACACACACACACACACAGACACACAGACACAGACACACACATACAGAGACACACACATACAGAGACACACACACACACAGAGACACACACATACAGAGACACACACATACAGAGACACACACACACAGAGACACACACATACACACATACAGAGACACACACATACACACATACAGAGACACACACATACACACACACACAGAGACACACACATACACACACACATACACACACACAGAGAGACACACACATACACACACACAGAGACACACACACGCACACACACAAAGACAGACACACAATAACTGTCACCCTAACATTCACAGGGACACCTGCAACCTCCATGTTCCTGAGAAGCATGCCCAAACTCATGAACACACACATGACAGCTACTCCAGGAGATGCCCTCTGCAGAGCCTAGACATTACTGGGCAATGTCCTCTGTGGTGGTCATCATGGTAGACGTGAGAAGTCATCCTTTCTGTGGACCATGGTCTCGCTCTCCTCTATGAAGACCATATAGAAGTCATCTCTTTTCATCTACTCCTGGCCATCTGAAAAAGGGAAATACTAACGTTACTATTACAGCCAACAGTTAATGTTATACAGTTGAAGTCAGAAGTTTATATACACCTTTGCCAAATACATTTAGGATCACCACTTTATTTTAAGAATGTGAAATATCAGAATAATAGTAGTGATTTTATTTAAGCTTTTATTTCTTTCATCACATTCCCAGTGAGTCAGAAGTTTACATACACTCAATTCGTATTTGGTAGCATTGCCTTTAAATTGATTAACTTGGGTTAAACGTTTTGGGTAAACTTCTACAAGCTTCCCACAATAAATTGGGTGAATTTTGTCCCATTCCTCCTGACAGAGCTGGTGTAACTGAGTCAGGTCTGTAGGTCTCCTTGCTCACACACGCTTTTTCAGTTCTGCCCTCAAATGTTCTATAGGATTGAGGTCAGGGCTTTGTGATGTCCACTCCAATATATAAGCCATTTTGCCACGGGTCATTGTCCATTTGGAAGACCCATTTGCGACCAAACGTCCTGCCTGATGTCTTGAGATTTTGCTTCAATATATCCACATCATTCCTCCCTCATGATGTCATCTATTTTGTGAAGTGCACCAGTCCCTCCTGCAGCAAAGCACCCCCACAACATGATGCTTCCCGGTTGGGATGGTGTTCTTTGGCTTGCAAGCCTCCCCCTTTTTCCTCCAAACATAACAATGGTCATTATGCCCAAACAGTTCTATTTTTGTTTCATCAGGCCAGAGGACATTTCTCCAAAAAGTACGATCTTTGTCCCCATGTGCAGTTGGAAACCGTAGTCTGGCTTTTTTATGGAGGTTTTTGAGCAGTGGCTTCTTCCTTGCTGAGCGGCCTTTCAGGTTATGTCGATATGGGACTTGTTTTATCTGTTTCCTCCAGCATCTTCACAAGGTCCCTTGCTGTTCTTCTGGGATTGATTTGCACTTTTCACACCAAAGTACATTCATCTCTAGGAGAATGGGTCTCCTTCCTGAGTGGTATGACGGCTGCGTGGTCCCATAGTGTTTATACTTGCATACTATTGTTTGTACAGATGAACGTGGTACCTTCAGGCGTTTGGAAATTGCTCCCAAGGATGAACCAGACTTGTGGAGGTCTACAAAATGTTTCTGAGGTCTTGGCTGATTTCTTTTCATTTTCCCATGAAGTCAAGCAAAGAGGCACTGAGTTTGAAGGTAGGCCTTGAAATACATCCACAGGTACAGCTCCAATTGACTCAAATTATGTCAATTAGCCTATCAGCTTGTAAAGCCATGACATCATTTTCTGGAATTTTCCAAGATGTTTAAAGGCACAGTCAACTTAGTGAATGTAAACTTCTGACCTACTGTGATACAGTGAAATAATCTGTCTGTAAACAATTGTTGGAAAAAATGACTTGTGTCATGCACAAAGTAGATGTCCTAACCGACTTGCCAAAACTATAGCTTGTTAACAAGAAATTTGTGGAGTGGTTGAAAAACTAGTTTTAATAACACCAAACTAATTGTATGTAATCTTCTGACTTTAACTGTAAATCGTGATGTCTGATAATCAATAGTCAGGGGTTAGAGTTAGGAGTCAAGAGCAGATTTAAGGGTCAAGTAATCTCGGTTGAGTCATGGTGGACACACTATGCTCCCAAAGGGTCAAAGAGTTTTAAATTTAAAAAAGTCAATCCTGGTTAACCCAGAACTAAAATATCAGGTCATTTGAGATCAGGGGTTAGAGGTAAAGGTTGGAGATCAGGGGTTAGAGGTCAGGGTTGGAGGTCAGGGTTACGGTCTCACCACTTTCTAACAGCACATGCTGTGATCAGAGCATTAAAGATGGTGGTCTTTAGGAGGAGAAGCCTCAAGGCCTGTAGAGTCACATGATCAGTCCATAAGCCATTGGCTGCAGAGAGAGAGGAACACAGCTGTAATAAATGTGTGTTGGTTTCAAATGAATGTTCTAACTAAACTCACTTCCTCAATGGCAGTTTAGTTATTGACAATGCTTACACGTACCTTGAAACACACTGTTGTTATGTTCATAGCAACTTTCTTCGTCTTCATCTGTAGAAAAAAGTTGTTCACCATCGCACTCTTTCAACAGAACTAGAGTATTGTATACCAGGTTATTTGAAAGAAAACACACACACACACACACACACACACACACACACACACACACACACACACACACACACACACACACACACACACACACACACACACACACACACACACACACACACACACACACACACACACACACACACACACACACACACACACACACCTTACCTGTGAAGGTGGCATGGTGTGTCCTAATGACTCTGGCGTGGCGGCGGTGACTGACAAAGCAGCTGAATGATGCCCATTCGCTGGTCGCCACGGTTACTATGGCCACGGCGCTGCGGCCACTGTCCTGTTCTTCCCCGGCCACACTGTAGGGAGCACTGGCAGGACTCACTAGATTACCATGTCAGAGAGAACAGAGGTGTCAATTCTCCAGACTGTCATACTGGAAAGGGCAAAAACAGCAAGAATTTCTCAAATGTAACATCTAGTCTAGCGTGTGTGCTGATGTGCCTACCATCTCCAGGTGACCTCCAGGTGACCTCCAAATGACCCCTCCCCAGGTCAGTGATGACACACACCAGCAGCGTCCAGCCCACCCTCTCACCTGCCAGGTGCACTGGTGGGGCCAGGGAGGCCAACACATCACCATGTACTAGGACTGTGGTCGGGTGGAGGGGGAGAAGGAGAGGAGAAAACAACTGTAAGTCACTGTGGGTATGGGCATGATAAAAAGAGAAGGATGAAGAGAGTGAGAGTGAGCTGTAACACAGTCTCTAATGGTCTCAGGCTCTACCAGTCATTCCTGTAGTTTGTTACTCAATATATATACATCATTTAAGTTATTGAGAACAAAAAACAGTAGTTGATTATGCATGAGGATACTAAAGATCACTCTTGAGAGCAGCAAAAGGTGTGCTGGCAAATGACCTAGTGGCCTCATGGATGGAATATTATTCATATTTTTCATAATTTCATATTTCTCTTTAAATGCCGAAAATCCAGTGTTTCTTTGTCAAACAGTTTCGATATATTTCAGTCTTCTGTGATGTATATAAAGTGTAAAATTGGGATGCAACCTCAAAATGTAATACATTACAACTCTATATCTGACATGGTACAGGTATCATCTTTTTTAAAGCCCATAACCATGTGTGTGAGGTGTATTGTTTCAAAGTAGATTTGTTCAAGACTAACAAGAATCACTCTGCGTGACCCCAATTTAGCCCACTGCAGTAAATGGTTAAAGACTATTAGTTAGTTAGGTAGTCAGGCAGTTTTTTAGTTAGTCAGTTTTTACTCACCAATCCAAAGGTAGAGAATAGTGAGGCGGAGGAGAATCCTATGTCGTTCTTTCATGTCTGTTGTATGTCTATGTTACTGATGAGCATCCTGCTCTATGGAGCCGTTATGCATGCGTGTGAAAGTGTGTGAGAGAGTGCATGAGTTGGGAGAGTGTTTGAGTGAGTGAGCGTGTTCTTCTGTTTGTCAGTAGCGTTCTACAGGGTGGAGACCTTTTACAGCAGTGCATGGGGGGGGATTATCAGACCATAGTCATGTGATCTCACCCGCCACGGAATCTCCCCACAGATTGAGAGGGAGATTGAGAGAAGACAACGAGAGAAGGAGAGCGACCATTTCACCTCTGCTCTTTCACAGTGTCGTTTTAACTGTATCAAGTAGTGTGTCTGATGAAGTGTCTATAGTTCCGAGGTCCATAGGATCTTAATGTAGTGTACAACAGGGAGTTCGCTGGTTGTGTCTTCAACTGTGTGAGTAGGCCAGTAGTCTACCAGTAGTAGAGCAGTAGTAAACAGGTAACCACAGAGGACACCTGGAGCTCTGGGCTGTTAGATCTGAGGTAAGAGGCTGATCATATCAATCATCCCCAGAGTACACCTGCACACACACACACAAACACACATCTCATGCTCTACAGAAGCCTGGTGTTCTGGAACAAAAGAGCATCACTTCATGAACCCCATGGTACTGTCAGGAGGCTAGTTTATCACTGTGGATGAGATACATGGAAAGTATGTTTTCTTGCAGTGTGTATACATGAGCGATGGTGGGGTTGGATATAGTATGTTAGTCTCCAGTATGTAGTGTGAGTTCTTGTGCAGGCCATGTGGATTAACCACCTGGTTTCCCCTGCTGACAGGCTAAATGCGGGCACAGGGCAAAAAGGTTTTTAGTCCGCCACCAATTGGGCAAGTTCTCCCACTTAAAAAGATGAGAGAGGCCTGTAATTTTCATCATATGTACACTTCAACTATGACAGACAAAATGAGAAGAATTTTTTTCCAGAAAATCACATTGTATGATTTTTTATGAATTTATTTGCAAATTACGGTGGAAAATAATTACAGGCCTCTCATCTTTTTAAGTTGGAGAACTTGCACAATTGGTGGCTGACTAAATACCTTTTGGCCCCACTGTATATGTCACCCCCTTTGGTTCCTTCCCCGGGCGTTGTTGTTTCTGTTCCAGTGTTATGTCTGTGCTTTGTTTGTGTTTCTTGTTTTATGTTGTGTTTATTTATTAAAACACTCACTCCCTGAACTTGCTTCCCGACTCTCAGCGCACATCGTCACAATGTGCCATTGGAACACAGGAGTGATGGGTGTTGATAATGGGCCTCTGTACGCCTATGTAGATATTCCATAAAAAATCTGCCGTTTCCAGCTACAATAGTCATTTACAACATTAACAATGTCTACACTGTATCTCTTCTATCCAAAACAAGTCACCCCAAACTTTTGAATGGTAGTGTGTGTGTGTGTGTGTGTGTGTGTGTGTGTGTGTGTGTGTGTGTGTGTGTGTGTGTGTGTGTGTGTGTGTGTGTGTGTGTGTGTGTGTGTGTGTGTGTGTGTGTGTGTGTGTGTGTGTCTGTCTGTCTGTCTGTCTGTCTGTCTGTCTGTCTGTCTGTCTGTCTGTCTGTCTGTCTGTCTGTCTGTCTGTCTGTCTGTCTGTCTGTCTGTCTGTCTGTCTGTCTGTCTGTCTGTCTGTCTGTCTGTCTGTCTGTCTAAACAGTCCTAACATCAGCCTGAAAAATACGAAGAAATACACACACAAGTTTGTTTTACTATCCTTGCTGGGATTCCCATTCAAAATCATATTTCCCTAACCTAAACCTAACTCCTAAACATAATCCCTAACCTAAACCTAACTCCTAAACATAATCCCTAACCTAACTCCTACACATAATCCCTAACCCTAACCTAAACCTAACTCCTAAACATAATCCCTAACCCTAATTGTAACCCTAAACCTAAAATAGCCTTTTTCTTTGTGGGGACCGGCAAAATGTCCCCACTTGTCCAAATGTTCCTTGTTTTACTATCCTATTTTTTAAATATCCCTCCCCCAATAACAGTTTGCCACTGGAGAGAATGCTCAAAGCCCTTGTATATTTGCACACATTCACATGTACACACACACACACACACACACACACACACACACACACACACACACACACACACACACACACACACACACACACACACACACACACACACACACACACACACACACACACACACACACACACACACACACACACACACACACACACACACACACACACACACACACAGCTTCTGTACTCGGGATAGAATATGGGGGCAGGAGCATGAAAGAGAAAATGAAAGCAGAGACAAAGAGCAAGGCAATGATGATGAAGCTAACATGAGGTAAACAAATACAAACGTGGAATTAACCTTCATTTAGACCTCCCCCAACTCAGGAAACAGCTGGGGTGCTAGGGAAACATGATTACTGCTCTATCGTGGTAGTGCTGAACTTACCAATGTTAAAAGTTATTTTGCTGTTTTGCAGGGCATGATTCTGTGTGTGGAGTGAGTGTGCACAGAGATGGGCAGTATTTCTGTTACATGTATTTGAAATATATATTTCAATTACTTTTAAGAATTTTGTAATTCTTATAACACTGGGCTGAACTACACTCCAATGTATTTTGTTACAAGATACTTTCGAGAGCTGTATTTTGTATTTTCAAAATGCAATTTATGTTCACCATTTGGTGGCCCCCTTTCACCCTACATTGGTATCAGAAGTCTGATGGCACTATGGTGTGATGAGAGCATCCGCTATAAATGAACTAACTATAAATGTACATATATTTAAAAATGAACAATTGCAAAGCATGCTGAGTATTATTTGACTGAGCTCCGCCCCGAACAAAGCCAATAATTAATACCTAGTGTATTTTGCAGTTCATTTTGGTATGTTCATTTTCACATATACATTTACATTTTGGCCATTCCAGAGTGACTTACTATTTACAGTCAGTGCATTTAACTAAGGTAGATAAACAACAACATATCACAGTCACAGCAAGAAAACGTTTCTGTAACCTTCACTGAGAATGTTGTTGCTGTTTAGGCCGGCTACTTGCAAATGTATTTCTGTATTTTAAAATACAAAATACATGTATTTGAATAAAATACATTAAAAATGTACTTTTATTTTGTCGTTTATTTTGATACATTCATCTTTATGGTATTTTGTGCTTTAATTTTGTAATTGTATTTTGTCATTTTTGCCCATCGTTGAGTGTGCATTTGTGTGTCTATCCTACTTTGAACCCTGGACAGCTATAGTGTAACTCTTCAACCAACTATCTCTTCAACTCACTATGTTATTTTTTGACATGTAACACACTGGGCTTGCCGTCTGGGCTGTAAGCGTGTGTATCATAACCTTTACCGACCCGACCAAAATGTGAGTTGTTCAGCTTCTTGGATTTATAAAATCAGACAGAATCAATACAACATATTAACACCTCACTGTGTGAGATCCTAGATGAGATTAACTGTTGCTGTTTTTAATAACAATAACATAGCTTCTTCTTCTGTCTTCAGGTTCGAGAAAGAGCTGCTGAACATTTCAAGTCAATTCTACTGGCCTGTTGCTGTAAGCTTAGACTACACTCCTCCTGAAGTCTAATGATTGACAGATATCTACATTCTGAAATCAAACGGAATGCCAGTGTACCATTTACTGCACTCGAGTGATCTTTAGTATCCTTATCTTTACAGTAGTCAGCCAACAACCTTTCCACCATAATGTTCTGGGTCAGGTTCTTGGTTCTGGCCCTCCTGTCTCAGGCTGGTGTGACCCAGACTTCCTCTAGTCCAACCCATGCCTCTGCGCCCCCTAACCCCACTGAGGAGCAGCCTCCCTTGAATTCGGGAAGCCTCTCATTCCCTTGGAGCCACCTCCGTCTTCCGGAGGACATTGTTCCGCTCCACTACCATCTCCTGCTCCACCCTAACCTCACCATACTCAGCTACATCGGTACCGTCATGATAGAGCTCCAGGTTCAGAACAATACCAACTGGGTGGTGCTGCAGAGCAAGGGGCTTCGTATCACTACGGCAACTGTGCTGAACCAGAACCTTGCTCACCTGTCAGACCAGGTAAACTACTCCCTCAGCACTAAACTATCATGCCCAGTTTCTAACAACATTCCCACTTCTGACAACTCTGTCTAACGACTACGTGTGTGTCCTCAGGTTCTCCCTGTTCTCCACAACCCTACCTATGAGCAGGTTGCCATATTCTCTCCCAGAGTGCTCACTGGTGGGCAGAAGTACTTCCTGTTACTGGAGTTTGGGGCGGAGCTAGGAGAGGGCTTCTATGGCTTCTACAGGAGCACCTACAGAACCAGCACCGGAGAGACGCGGTACGGAATGTGTGTACTTGTGTGCGTGTGTGTATACAGTGGGGCAAAAGGGTATTTAGTCAGCCACCAATTGTGCAAGTTCTCCCACTTAAAAAGATGAGAGAGGCCTGTATCACATTGTAGGATTTTTAATGAATTTATTTGCAAATTATGGTGGAAAATAAGTATTTGGTCAATAACAAAAGTTTCTCAATACTTTGTTATATACCCTTTGTTGGCAATGACAGAGGTCAGACGTTTTCTGTAAGTCTTCACAAGGTTTTCACACACTGTTGCTGGTATTTTGGCCCATTCCTCCATGCATATCTCCTCTAGAGCAGTGATGTTTTGGGGCTGTTGCTGGGCAACACAGACTTTCAACTCCCTCCAAAGATTTTCTATGGTTTTCTATGGGGTTGAGATCTGGAGACTGACTAGGCCACTCCAGGACCTTGAAATGCTTCTTACGAAGCCACTCCTTCGTTGCCCGGGCGGTGTGTTTGGGATCATTGTCATGCTGAAAGAGTCAGCCACGTTTCATCTTCAATGCCCTTGCTGATGGAAGGAGGTTTTCACTCAAAATCTCACGATACATGGCCCCATTCATTCTTTCCTTTACACGGATCAGTCGTTCTGGTCCCTTTGTAGAAAAACAGACCCAAAGCATGATGCTTCCACCCCCATGCTTCACAGTAGGTATGCTGTTCTTTGGAAGCAACTCAGCATTCTTTACCCTCCAAACAAGACGAGTTGAGTTTTTACCAAAAAGTTATATTTTGGTTTCATCTGGCTATATGACATTCTCCCAATCTTCTTCTGGATCATCCAAATGCTCTCTAGCAAACTTCAGATGGGCCTGGACATGTACTGGCTTAAGCAGGGGGACACGTCTGGCACTGCAGGATTTGAGTCTCTGGCGGGGTAGTGTGTTACTGATGGTAGGCTTTGTTACTTTGGTCCCAGCTCTCTGCAGGTCATTCACTAGGTCCCCCCGTGTGGTTCTGGGATTTTTGCTCACCGTTCTTGTGATCATTTTGACCCCACGGGGTGAGATCTTGCGTGGAGCCCCAGATCGAGGGAGATTATCAGTGGTCTTGTATGTCTTCCATTTCCTAATAATTGCTCCCACAGTTGATTTCTTCAAACCAAGCTGCTTACCTATTGCAGATTCAGTCTTCCCAGCCTGGTGCAGGTCTACAATTTTGTTTCTTGTGTCCTTTGATAGCTCTTTGGTCTTGGCCATAGTGGAGTTTGGAGTGTTTCTGTTTGAGGTTGTGGACAGGTGTCTTTTATACTGATAACAAGTTCAAACAGGTGCCATTAATACGAGTGGAGGACAGAGGAGCCTCTTAAAGAAGAAGTTACAGGTCTGTGAGAGCCAGAAATCGTGCTTGTTTGTAGGTGACCAAATACTTGTTTTCCACCATAATTTGCAAATAAATTAATAAAAAATCCTACAATGTGATTTTCTGGATTTTTTTCTAATTTTGTCTGTCATAGTTGCAGTGTACCTATGATGAAAATTATAGGCCTCTCTCATCTCTCATTAAGTGGGAGAACTTGCACAATTGGTGGCTGACTAAATACTTTTTTGCCCCACTGTATATGTGTGTGTGTGTGTGTGTGAGGTATATTAAATGTAATTCAAGAACAACCCAGTTGCTTAAACAAGACAATCATTGTAAAGTTACTGCCTGCCTCCCCCTCCAGACCTGGTGGCTATCCCAGACTTTCAGGCCGGAGCAATGGAGAACTGGGGTCTGATCACCTTCAGAGACACGAGCCTGCTCTACGACCCCACCACCTCCTCAGCCTCCGATAGGCTCTGGGTTACCAAGGTGATCGCCCATGAGCTCGCCCACCAGGTAAGAGTCAGACAGGTTAAGTTCACAGTGTAGAACAGGAAGTAGCCAGTCATGGCAATGATTTTGATTTTATATGATATGACTACAATGACATGAAGAGAGATTTTAAAGTGATGCCATGAACCTCTGAATTCTTCAGGAAGTTTATCTGCACTGGAAGACAAATGGAACTCCTCTCTTCTCTTGACATCTCTCATTGTCTGTCCTCCTGCCTGCCTGCCTGCCTGCCTGCCTGCCTGCCTGCCTGCCTGCCTGCCTGCCTGCCTGCCTGCCTGCCTGCCTGTCTGTCTGTCTGTCTGTCTGTCTGTCTGTCTGTCTGTCTGTCTGTCTGTCTGTCTGTCTGTCTGTCTGTCTGTCTGTCTGTCTGTCTGTCTGTCTGTGGTTTGGGAACCTGGTGACCATGAAGTGGTGGAATGACATCTGGCTGAACGAGGGCTTGGCCACATACATGGAGTACATCTCAGTGGACACCACATACCCCTAACTCAGTGGTATGATCCTGTTACTCACTTGTTTTACACATCCATGGCCCGAGTTCATAATATGAATGTTCCAAATGATCTAGACATGTCCCTGAGGGAAATTCTTGTTGAAATTGTGCCTTTTTTTAATCTCTTAGGAGGACTATCTTCTGGACACCTGCTTCGTTGCGATTGGTCGAGACTCTCTAAACTCCTCCCGCCCCATCTCCAGTGTAGCTGAAAGCCCTACACAGATTAAAGAAATGTTCGACACAGTATCCTACAATAAGGTAGAAAAACACGCATACACACAAGCACACGTTTTCTATTTCATAGCTTTCATCAACCCTGTCTTTACTTCAAATGAGGGAGTAAGGATTCATGTCTAAAGTATTGGATCAGGCCCCCAGTGTTGATGTACTGTGTTGTTTGTTCCACCAGGGGGCATGTGTCCTGCACATGCTAAGACACTACCTGACTGACCAAGTGTTCCAGATTGGAATCATGCGTTACCTTCGCAGGTACAGCTACAACAGCAACGCTCGCAACCAGGACCTGTGGGACAGCCTGGCCAACGTTCGTAGATCGATCAAATGATACATCGTTTTTTGATCCCTGCAGGCTGCTTTAGTATGTAAATGTGAACTGCTGTGTTGTTGTTCTCAGACATGTTCAGAAGAGGAGTTCACTTCTGGAGGACACTGCTACAGCAAAAGCCAGGCAGCTAAGAACTCAGTAAACACACCTCTCTGTACAAATGTTTTTGTTGAATTTGGTTAAGATGTTTGATAATAAAATGTTGTGAAAGTATTATTTGAAGAGCAGTAAGTAGGCCAAGATCATGTTGAATTACACAGAGTAAAAGCAAATGAAATACAAACAGAAAACCATTTTTAGCTGTGAATGTAGGAGTGGTCTGAAAATGCTAAAACATCACAGGACAGAATGAAGCTTGACTCCTGCCTGGCCTCACACACTACAACCTCACAGGAGCAGACTGCTGATCATTTAGTGTGAAACAGATGTGTGTAAACATATTGTAATGGACACATACAGATCTGCTATCTTAATTTGATCACTGTTATCAGCAGAACATTTGAATGTGCAGCAGGATATGCTAATTGTAGTGTATTCAAGGTTTAAAAAGGCTAGTAAAGTTAGCAATTTCCACTTTTAAATGTCAGACTTGATTTCCCCTATCAAAACATTTATCAACAAAAATGTACATGAATGTACATGAATTATAATCCACATGAATTCACATTTCCTGTTGCTGCATGATTATTGTCCTGCTGTCAGAAACAGGGTCAAACTAAGATCTGTTTCTATGTTGAGAGTTGGTTTAGTTGGTTTCCAAAAGACAGAAGTCTTTCACCTATAGCAGGGGTGTCAAACTCAAATACCCAGTGGGCCAAAATGTAAAACCTGAACAAAGTCACGGGCCAAAATTGAACAAATTAACCTTTTAATATGGACCCAAACAAGTTTTGCTTTAACATTGAATATGGAACAAGCATCGCTTATTACCATACAATATATCATTTAATAGTGGAGACATGCAAAATCGAATTTCAAATGAAAAAACACATCAACGGCATTCATTTATGAAATAAATCAAATTTAAATAAAAATTGTATGCCTCTTTTCTATTTGCAGCCTTCTGATTTAAATACCAAAATAAACGTTTTCCACTGGCTAATAATTTTAAAAATAAAATGATAATAAATCAATCAACCATTCAAGACCATGCCTTGTAGCAAGAAAAAGTGCATAAAGAAAACGTTAATTATTGCACACTGGTCCAATCTGATGTGCCCAAGCCAGATACCTGGCATCTCTTCTTGGATGCTAGTTCATCAATGTCTGGGCTCAAGCTCTGAGCTGAAGAAATCCTCAGTATCGAGCGAAGATGTTCATCAGTCAGACGTCTCCTGTGAGTTGTTTTGGTCATCTTCATCGAGGAGAAAAGTTGCTCGCATAGATAAGTGCTGCCGAACATGGAGAGCATCTGAGCAGCTTGGGTGCGGAGCTGAGGCATTGTGTCAGGGATGAACTGTGGAAACTGTGCGGCGCCCACAGCATCATACTTTGACTTCAGCGTGTCGTTGCACTGGAGTTCAATCAGCTCCATTTGGATGTTGGTTGTTGCATTCCACATCAACTGCGAAGGGATTACTAAGCAGTTCAAACTTGCATTTCTGGGCATCGAAGTCGGCAAATCGCCGGCTAAACTCAGCGGCGAGAACACTGAGTTTTTCAGCAAACTGTGCGCATGGGAACACGGCGGTAGAGATCTGCGCTTGTATGGATTGGCAGCAGGGAAAATGGCAAGGGTTTCCTTGCAGCATCTGATTCTCCCACAGGCACAGTTTAGTTTTGAAGGCCCTCACTGCAGCGTACAGGTCTGTGATGATGCGCCCCCGCCCCTGAAGCTGCAGGTTCAGCGCATCGAGATGGCTCGAGATGTCACAGAGAAAGGCCAGCTCACACAGGAACTTTTGCTCCCGGAGCTCTGCTGTATCCTTCCCTTTGGTTTCCAGGAATTGACATATTTCCTCACGCAGCTCGAAACATCTGTTCAGTACTTTTCCTCTGCTTAGCCATCTCACCTCTGTGTGATACGGCACGTCTGCGTATCCCGAACCACACTCCTCCAGAAAAGATTTAAACTGGCGGTGATTTAGACCTTTGGCTCTTATAAAGTTAACTACCTGTGTTACTGTGGTCATAACATGTTCCATCTTTAGGGCTTTGGCACACAGTGCTTACTGATGTATGATGCCGTGGTAAACAGTTAGCTCACCTGCACAGTTCTCTTCCCGCATCTTCTCCCGAACCATGCCCACCAGTCCACTCTTTTTACCGCACATTGCTGGCGCACCTGTTATGCTGGTGAATGAGGACCCAAAAGTGACTTAACGAAAACAGAGTCTTTATTCCAGTATATGACAAAAGTAATAATCCTGGATATATCAAGGAGAAAACAAAACAGGAAAAACTGAAATCCACTCGTAGTTGCGAGGACTGACTGGAGACTCGACCATAGACTGCAGGTTGCTTCGGGAAGGCACCGACCGTAGCAGACTAAGACACCTGCTCATATGCAGCATCTGAAGAAGATAAAACACGACAGGGCGAGACAAGGACACAGAACAGCGAACATCATACAAGGATCCGACAAGGACAGAAGCGGAAAACAAGAGGAGAAATAGGGGCTCTAATCAGAGGGCAAAATAGGGGACAGGTGTGAAAAGAGTAAATGAGTGAGTTAGGAGAATGAGGAACAGCTGGGAGCAGGAACGGAACGATAGAGAGAGAGAGAGAGAGAGGGAGGGGGAGAGAGAGGGATAGAAAGAGGGAACGAACCTAATAAGACCAGCAGGGGGAAACGAACAGAAGGGAAAGCACAAGGACAAGACAATATATGACAAAACATGACAGCACCATCTGTCGTTAATCCAACGAGTTTATCCCACGGCAGCTTTATTTCAGTTACACATTTGGAAACCTCCTCAAAGATTTCCTTTCCTGTGGTTGTGCCATGCATTGATTTGAATCCTAATAGCTCCTCCGTAACACACAGATTTGAGTCCACTCCACGGATGAAGACTGACAGCTGAGCAGTATCAGATGCACCGCAGCTCTCATCCACAGTGAGGGAGAACGCAACAAAATCTTTTCCCTTTTCCATCAGCTGGTCATACAGATTGGTGGCAAGATCACATGTGCGATCAGCTACTGTGTTCCTGCTCAGGCTCACGTTTGAAAATGCTTGTTTTTTCTCTGGGCATACGAGGTCACAAACCTTCATCATGCACTTTTTCATGAACTCTCCCTCATTAAAGGGCCGGGCTGATTTTGCGATCTCTGCTGCCACTATATAACTAGCCTTTACAGCAGCCTCGCTTTGTGATGTGGCTTTTTTAAACATATTCTGTTGTGAAACCAAACTTCTTTTCATCTCCTCTACTTTCTGGCTCCTTTGAGTCATGTCCAGGTCCTTGTATTTGTCATGGTGTTTCGTTTCATAGTGTCGTCTAATGTTGTACTCCTTACTTACAGCCACGTTGACTCCACAAACAAGACAAACAGGTTTGTCTTTTACATATGTAAACAGATATTCTGCCTCCCACTTGTCCAGAAAGCTCCTGTATTCTGCCTTTCTTTTCGCCATTTTTGGGAAGGGTTAGCTCGCTGACAGTTGTAGCGTCTATGTTGCTATGACTACTGTCACAGAGGAGAGAGCGTTTCTGGGTCCTGTCCTGATTGGCGCGCGAAAACAGCAGAGCATTATGGGATTCGTAGTATTAGTGGTGAATGCGCTGTATAATACCGGCGGGCCAGCTCTAGTAGTAATTTGGTATTGTCTCGCGGGCCAAATATAATTACCCCGCGGGCCAAATTTGAAATTTTAGAAAAGTTATAAAACGTAATAATAAAAGTTACAATAAATACACAATGAGTAATGGTAACATGGTTATATACACGGGGTACCAGTACTGAGTCTATGTGCAGGGGTACAAGGTGATTGAGGTAGATATGTACAGTCGTGGCCAAAGGTTTTGAGAATGACACAAATATTAATTTTCACAAAGTCTGCTGCCTCAGTTTCAATGATGGCAATTTGCATATACTCCAGAATGGTATGAAGAGTGATCAGATGAATTGCAATTAATTGCAAAGTCCCTCTTTGCCATACAAATGAACTGAATCCCCCCAAAAACATTTCCACTGCATTTCAGCCCTGCCACAAAAGGACCAGCTGACATCATGTCAGTGATTCTCTCGTTAACATAGGTGTGAGTGTTGACGAGGACAAGGCTGGAGATCACTCTGTCATGCTGATTGAGTTCAAATAACAGACTGGAAGCTTCAAAAGGAGGGTGGTGCTTGGAATCATTGTTCTTCCTCTGTCAACCATGGTTACCTGCAAGGAAACACGTGCCGTCATCATTGCTTTGCACAAAAAGGGCTTCGCAGGCAAGGATATTGCTACCAGTAAGATTGCACCTAAATCAACCATTTATCGGATCATCAAGAACTGCAAGGAGAGCGGTTCAATTGTTGTGAAGAAGGCTCCAGGGTGCCCAAGAAAGTCCATCAAGCGCCAGGACCGTCTCCTAATGTTGATTCAGCTGCAGGATTGGGGCACCACCAGTACAGAGCTTGTTCATGAATGGCAGCAAGCAGATGTGAGTGCATCTGCATGCACGGTGAGGCAAAGACTTTTGGAGGATGGCCTGGTGTCAAGAAGGGCAGCAAAGAAGCCACTTCTCTCCAGGAAAAACATCAGGGACAGACTGATATTCTGCAAAGGTACAGGGATTGGACTGCTGAGGACTGGGGTAAAGTAATTTTCTCTGATGAATCCCCTTTCCAATTGTTTGGGGCATCCGGAAAAATGCTTGTCCGGAGAAGACAAGGTGAGCGCTACCATCAGTCCTGTTTCATGCCAACAGTAAAGCATCCTGAGACCATTCATGTGTGGGGTTGCTTCTCAGCCAAGGCAGTGGGCTCACTCACAATTTTGCCTAAGAACACAGTCATGAATAAAGAATGGTACCAACACGTCCTCTGAGAGCAACTTCTCCCAACCATCCAGGAACAGTTTGGTGACGACCAATGCCTTTTCCAGCATGATGGAGCACCTTGCCATATGGCAAAAGTGATAAGTAAGTGGCTCGGGGAACAAAACATCAATATTTTGGGTCCATGGCCAGGAAACTCCCCGGACCTTAATCCCATTGAGAACTTGTAGTCAATCCTCAAGAGCCGGGTGGGCAAACAAAACCCCACAAATTCTGACAAACTCCAAGTGTTGATTATGCAAGAATGTGCTGTCATCAGTCAGGATGTGGCCCAGAAGTTAATTGATTTCATGCCAGGGCAGATTGCAGAGGTCTTGAAAAAGAGGGGTCAACACTACAAATATTGACTCTTTGCATCAACTTCATGTAATTGTCAATAAAAGCCTTTGACACTTATGAAATGCTTGTAATTATACTTCAGTATTCCATAGTAACATCTGACAAATATAATCTGAAGACATTGAAGCAACAAACTTTGTGAAAATTCATATTTGTGTCATTCTCAAAACTTTTGGCCACGACTGTACTTATAACTAGGAATAAAATGATTAGAAAACAGGATAGATGATAAACAGTAGCAGCAGCATATGTGATGAGTCAAGAAAGTTGCAATGAGGGTCGATGCAGATAGTCTAGGCAGTTATTTGGTTAATTATTTAACTAACTATTTAACAGTCTTATGGCTTGGGTGTAGAATATGTTCAGGGTCCTGTTGGTTCCAGACGTGTATCGGTACTGCTTGACGTGAGGTAGCACAGAGAACAGTCTAATGACTTGGGTGGCTGGAGTCTTTGACCATTTTTACGGCGTTCCACTGACGCCGCCTGGTATAGAGGTCCAGGTTGACAGAGAGCTCGACCCCAGTGATGTACTTGGCCATACACACTACCCTCTGTAGTGCCTTGCGGTCGGATGCTGAGCAATTCCCATGCCAAGTTGTGATGCAGCTAGTCAAAATGCTCTCAATGATGCATCTGTAGAACCGTTTGAGGATTTGAGGGACCATGCCAAATATTTTCAGTCTCCTGAGGGGGAAGAGGTATTGTTGTGCCATCTTCACGACTGTGTTGGTGTGTGTGGACCATGATAGATCCTTAGTGATGTAGACACTGAGGAATTTGACGCTCTCGACCTGCTCTACTACATCACCGTTGATATGACTGTAAGTCGCTTTGGATAAAAGCGTCTGCTAAATGGCATATATTATTATTTATTATTATTATGAATGGATGCGTGCCTGGCACTCTGTTTCCTGTAGTCCACGATCAGCTCCTTTGTCGTGCTGACGTTGAGGGAGAGGTTGTTGTTCTGGCACCACACTGCCAGGTCTCTGACATCCTCCCTGAAGGCTGTATCATCGTTGTCTCTGATCAGGCCTACCACCATTGTGACATCAGCAAACTTAATGATAGTGTTGGAGTCGTGCATGGCCACGCAGTCGTGTGTGATCAGGGAGTACAGTATGGGACTAAGCACACACCCTTGAGGGGCCCCCGTGTTGAGGGTCAGCCTGCGGAATCTGTTGTTGCCTTCCCTCACCATCTGGAGGGTGGCCCGTCAGGAAGTCCACAATCTTGTTGCAGAGGGAGGTGTTCAGTCCCAGTGTCCTTAGCTTAGTGATGAGCTTGGAGGGCACTATGGTGTTGAATGCTGAGCTGAAGTCAATGAACAGCATTCTCACATAGTTCTTCAACTTGTCTTGTTGCTTTTTGTTCTATCTGTATGCTACGTCTTGCTTGTCCTATGTTGTTCTGTCTGTATGCTATGTCTTGTTTGTCCTATGTTGCTCTGCATGTGCTCACTGCTCAATGATTGCCGGCTGGCTAAAACCGGCACGTTTACTGAAACGTTGATTAATGTGCACTGTCCCTGTAAAAATAAAATAAACTCAAACTCTTGTCCAGGTGGGAGAGGGCAGTGTAGAGTGCAATAAAGATTGCGTCATCTGTGGATCTGTTGGGGCGGTATATGAATTGGAGGGGTACAGTGTGTCTGGGATGATGGTGCTGATGGATTGGCCTGAAAAATAAGAAAAAGCTGTTGGAGCAGTACAGCCAAAGATTGTGGATAAATTAAGATGTCCCACTCAGACCGTTTACTATTGAATAAAAAGCAGTTCCGGTCTGCTTAATGGGGTGGCTCTCCCATAGGCACCAATGCAATGGCAGCTGGGTCTGGTCTGCTTAGTGAATGTCTCGCTTCCTCTTCCGTCTCTGTTCACAAAAACAACTACTTCCTGAAATCAGACACACAGTTGCAGGGCAGGAGCACTACCTCCAGTGCTCTAGCAATTCAAATATCTTGGCTACACTGACCAATAATGAACTTCTAAGCAAATGCACATTTGCAGATGCATACACATGTAATGTTTCTGAAGTGCTGTGACACGCTAAACTGTGTGTGGTGACTGACTGTTAGCAATCGCTTGTTATAAAACTGATTGTTAGGATCCTCGATGCTGATTGGACAGGCAGCGTTCTTAGCCGTGCTGTATTGGCCTTTATAGGCACACTATGCCTGCTTAACAGTTCCATCTCATAAATTATCACTGCGTCTCATAACAATATCATGTACATTTTGCTGTCCAAATCATCTCTTTTATTTATCTCAACTCACACATTATTTTCATTGTTAATGACAGGGAAGTAGCCAAAGCTCAGTCACATGCTGGCTTTGGGCCATGGGGACATCATCTTACGTCATGTGACTCCTGACCTCCTGTGCAGTGTGTGTGTGTGTGTGTGAGAGAGAGAGAGAGAGAGAGACAGGCCAGTGTGAGACAAACAACCCCCCTCCCTGATTGAGAACCATACCCGGCCAAAACATAGAAATAAAGAAACATAGAACACAAAACATAGAATGCCCATCCCACATCACACCCTGACCTAACCGAATAGAGAAATAAGACTTCTCTCTAAGGTCAGGGCGTGACCAACACGAAGACTTATCTATCCAAAACGGAGATGTATGGATAAACCACTTCTCCAATCTTTTTGGCCCTATATCAAAGAACAAACAGCAAAAACATATTAATGATCAAATACAAATCTTAGAATCAACTCTGAAAGACTACCAGAACCCACTGGATTGAATCCTCTGTGTATTTATACCTGTGTTTTCTGTCTGTCTGGTTCAGTTCTCCTTGTTTGTCAGGTTTACCAGCATTTGTCCTGTCAGCTCCTGTTATTTCCCAGCCTCTTTTCCTCGCCCTCCTGGTTTTTGACCCTTGCCTGTCCTGACCCCACCCGCCTGACCACTCTGCCTGACCCTGACCCTGCCTGCCGTCCTGTACCTTTGCTCCTACTCTGGATTACTGAACTCTGCCTGACCCTGACCCTGCCTGCCGTCCTGTACCTTTGCTCCTACTCTGGATTACTGAACTCTGCCTGACCCTGACCCTGCCTGCCGTCCTGTACCTTTGCTCCTACTCTGCCTGACCCTGACCCTGCCTGCCGTCCTGTACCTTTGCTCCTACTCTGGATTACTGAACTCTGCCTGACCCTGACCCTGCCTGCCGCCCTGTACCTTTGCTCCTACTCTGGATTACTGAACTCTGCCTGACCCTGACCCTGCCTGCCGTCCTGTACCTTTGCTCCTACTCTGGATTACTGAACTCTGCCTGACCCTGACCCTGTCTGCCGTCCTGTACCTTTGCTCCTACTCTGGATTACTGAACTCTGCCTGACCCTGACCCTGCCTGCCGTCCTGTACCTTTGCTCCTACTCTGGATTACTGAACTCTGCCTGACCCTGACCCTGCCTGCCGTCCTGTATCTTTGCTCCCACTCTGGATTATCGACCCCTGCCTGCCTTGACCTGTCGTTTGCCTGCCCCTGTTGTTACAATAAACATTGTTGCTTCACACAGTCGGCACTTGGGTCTTACCTTGATTCCTGATAACGGCCCTGTGGAAAGAAATGTGTGTGTTTTTGCCAATTTTAACCGCACACGTGTTGTTTGTGTACATGGATTTTATGTCATTTGTTTTTCCCCCAACACCACTTTCCACCAATGTGTATAGCAGACCCTCATGCCAAATTGAGTCAAAGGCTTTTTTGAAATTTATAAAGCATGAGAAGAATTTGCTTTGGTTTTGATTTGTTTGTTTGTCAATCAGGGTGTGCAGGGTGAATATGTGGACTGTCGTACAGTAATTTGGTAAAAAGCCAAATTCACATTTGCTCAGTACATTGTTTTCACTAAAGAAATGTACGTGTCTGCTGTTAATGATAATGAAGAAGATTTTCCCAAGGTCGCTGTAGACCATATCACACGGTAGTTATTGGTCAAAATTGTATCCACTTTTGTGGATTGAGATGATCAGTCCTTGGTTCCAAATATTGGGAAGATTCCAGAGCTAAGGATGATGTTAAAGAGTTTAAGTATAGCCAATTGGAAATTGTGGTCTGTATATTTTATTTTATTTAGGATACCATCAACACAACAGGCCTTTTTCGGTTGTCCTGTAGTTAATTCACTGTAATTGGAGAATCCAGTGGGTTCTGGAGTGACACCTGGAGGGGGTGGAGACAAGTACAAGGACAGGTGAAACAGATCAGGGCGTGATAGCCGTGGGGTGAGACAGGGATGCAGCTTGAGCCCCACCCTCTTCTACATACAGTGGGGCAAAAAAGTATTTATTCAGCCACCAATTGTGCAAGTTCTCCCACTTAAAAAGATGAGAGAGGCCTGTAATTTTCATCATAGGTACACTTCAACTATGACAGACAAAATGAGAAAAAAAATCCAGAAAATCACATTGTAGGATTTTTAATTAATTTATTTGCAAATTATGGTGGAAAATAAGTATTTGGTCAATAACCTTCCATAACAAAGCCATCAACTACAGAGAGATGAGCCTGGAGAAGAGTCCCCTAAGCAAGCTGGTCCTGGGGTTCTGTTCACAAACACAAACAGACCCCTGTCACGTTCTGACCTTAGTTCCTTTTTATGTCTTTATTTTAGTTGGTCAGGGCGTGAGTTGGCGTGGGCATTCTATGTTGTTATTCTATGTTTGTATTTCTATGTGTTTGGCCTGGTATGTTTCCCAATCAGAGGCAGCTGTCAATCGTTGTCTCTGATTGAGAACCATACTTAGGCAGCCTGGTTTCGCCCTTGAGTTGTGGGTAGTTGTTTTCTGTCTCTGTACCAGACAGGACTGTTTTGTTTGTTCCTTTTTGTTCTAGTGTTCAGTGTAATTAAAAGACTATGAACACGTACCACGCTGCACCTTGGTCCTCTCTTTCTTCCACCAAGATAACCATTACAGAACTACCAACCACTAAAGGACCAAGCAGCGTGGTAAGAAGGAGGAATGGACATGGGAGGACATTCTGGACGGGAAGGGATCCTACACATGGGAGGAGATCCTGGCCAGAAGGGATCACCTCCCATGGGAACAGGTGGAGGCAGCCAGGAGAGCGGAGGCAGCAGGAGAGGTGAACCAGCGGTACGAGGGAACACGGCTGGCAAGGAAGCCTGAGAGGCAGCCCCAAAAATGTATTGAGGGTGGTCACGGGGAGATTGGCAAAGTCAGATAGGAAACCTGAGCCAACTCCCCGTGCTTACCGCGGAGAGAGAGTGACCGGGCAGGCACCGTGTTATGCAGTGAAGCACAAGGTGTCCCCAGTGCGCATACATAGCCCAGTGCGCTACATCGCAGCACCTCGTATCGGCCGGGCTAGAATGGGCATCGAGCCAGGAGGGATGAAGCCGGCTCAGCGCATCTGGTCTCCAGTGCGTCTCCTCGGTCTGTGATATATGGCACCAGCCCTAAGCACTGTGTCTCCCGTGGGTCTGCACAGCCCAGTGCGTCTTGTGCCTCCCTCCAGTCCGGACGCTCCAGAGCCTCCCTCCAGTCCGGACGCTCCAGAGCCTCCCTCCAGTCCGGACGCTCCAGAGCCGCTCGTCAGTCCCCACAGAGCCCCAGGACAGCAACACAATTAGACCCAACCAAATCATGAGAAAACAAAAAGAGAACTATTTGACACATTGGAAAGAAAAAAAAGAAAAAAATTAAACTAGAATGCTATTTGGCCCTAAACAGAGAGTACACAGTGGCAGATTACCTCACCATTGTGACTGACCCAAACGTAAGGAAAGCTTTGACTATGTACAGACTCAGTGAGAATAGCCTTGCTATTGAGAAAGGCCTCCGTAGGCAGACCTCTCTCAAGAGAAGACAGGATATGCGCATGGTCAAAACATATTGATACAACAGTAGCTAAGATGGGGAGAAGTCTGTCCATAATAAAGCCCTGCTCTACCTTCTTAACAGCACTATCAACAAAGCAGGTTCTACAGGCTCTAGTTCTGTCACACCTGGACCACTGTTCAGTCGTGTGGTCAGGTGCCACGAAGTTTTGGGCTCAGAACAGGGCAGCACGGCTGGCCCTTGGATGTACACATAGCACAAATATGAATTATATGCATGTCAATCTCTCCTGGCTCAAAGTGGAGGAGAGATTGACTTCATTACATTTACATTTAAGTCATTTAGCAGACGCTCTTATCCAGAGCGATCACTACTTACGAGAGATATTGATATGTTTAAAGTACCGAGCTGTCTGTTTGACTACCACACAGCTCAGACACCCATGCATACCCCACAAGATACCACCAGAGGTCTCTTCACAGTCCCCAAGTCCAGAACAGACTATGGGAGGCACACAGTACTACATAGAGTCATGACTACTACAGGTAACTACAGGTAACTGATGCAGTAGAATCCGATTTAAAAAACAGATTAAAAAACACCTTATGGAACAGCGGGGACTGTGAAGCAACGCAAACATAGGCACAGACACATGCATTAAAATTGTATAACTGCGTACAGTTTGCCGGACCCCAGGAAGAGTAGCTGCTGCCTTGGCAGCAGCTCAAGGCAGCAGCTAATGGGGATCCATAACAAAATACAAATACATTGCCCACAAAATGAGGTGGAAACTGAGCTGCACTTCCTACCCTCCTGCCAAATGTATGACCATAATAGAGACAAATATTTCCCTCAGATTACTCAAGCCCACAAAGAATTCGAAAACAAATCAAATGTTGATATACTCCCATTTCTTTTGGGTCAAATACGATAGTGTGCCATTTTTAGCAGCAAGATTTGTGACCTGTTGCCACAAGAAAAGGGCAACCACTGAAGAACAGACACCATTGTAAATACAACCCATATTTATGTTTACTTAGTTTCCCTTTTGTACTTTAACTATTTGCACATCGTTACAACACTGTATATAGACTTAATATGACATTTGAAATGTCTTTATCTTTTTGGAACTTTTCTGAGTGTAATGTTTACTGTACATTTTTTTTACATTTAGTTTTTACTTTTGTTTCACTTGCTTTGGCAATGTTAACATATGTTTCCCATGCCAATAAAGCCCCTTATATTGAAATTGAGAAAGAAAGAGAGTATGGATAAACTGACAAGATTACATGTCTCTCTGCCCAAACAACAGGAGTTGTCCACAAAGCAGCACATTATTGTAATATTTATTGAATATTCAATGAGGGTTGTTGACGTCAATCGCATGCTACTTTCCTCATGCCATGAATTATTATACATTTTTATTTAACTAGGCAAGTCAGTTAGGAAACAAATAATTATTTATAATGACGGCCTACCCCGGCCAAAGCTGGGCCAATAATGCACCGCCCTATTGGACTCCCAATAACGGCCAGATATAATACAGCCTGAATTTGAACCGGGGACTGAAGTGACACCTCGTGCACTGAGATGCAGTGCCTTAGACCACTGCACCGCACCGCTCAGGAGCCCTAAAATATGCCTAGCCATCTCCAAACAACTCCGATATAGTGTTTTTGCTCAAAATTGTCAGTACACTCGTACGAACTTAAGCATTACGAAACGTATATTCGATCAACTAAACCTCACGTATGAAATAAGCCACAATGTTTTGTTTTTGACCAAAGTCGACACTCTCATTGGTCTCCATACAAAAACTCCCTTGCTTGGTGGGCAAAACAACGCCACCTGCTGGAGGTAGACAGATTTTCCGCCAAGTTGGGCCTCTCTTCCCTACAGTCATTGCCGGGCGGAGACGAAGGAAGGAAGCAAGCAGTCATTTAAATGCATGGCGAATAGTTTGGTGACAGAATGTCGTTTGGATGGTTGATCATATTTAATTAATTTGATCGCATACGCTAATAACTTCACCAACCGTGTTTGTGGCAGCTAGCTAGTGTGTCATAAGTAGCTACCAGCCAAGTTAGCCCACAGACTGCAGCAACACAGTGGACTGATCGGGGCTGATAGCTCAGCCAGCCAGCCAGCCAGAAGTGAGGACAGCTCGGCTCTTGCAGATATCTTGTCATGGAGGACCCATTTGACAGTGGTAAGGAATAATGATGACGCTTCCTAGCTGCTCCCCATAATTTCCAGCCAGCCACAATTTCTGTAGTAACGTTAGTTAGTTAGCTAACTAGCATTTTAGCTTGCGGACGGTTACCCACATAACGTTCCAAGTCAACAAGTGTCAGGCTGTTGACAGCCAGGCAGCAGTTTTGGTACGAACTAATCAGCATTCATACACTTGTAATGATGGGTACGTTAGCTGATAGAAACATGACTAGCTACGCCTGGCCTTGGAGTACAGCTAAATTAAAATAGCCAGTGTATCTCTGACAGAGTTTGCCTGAGTAGACTGTGATCTGTAGCTTTAATTCTCAGTCCCCAGTCAGGCTGAGCTCAGGGTTAACTTTTGACCCTTTTCAGCCGAGGGCCTATATATTTAACCCATTAAAGCAGTGTTACTCACTATTTTTTTGTAAGGGGGCTACTTGGGGTTGAGACGATCATTCAGAGGGCTGCACACATCTTTCGTTTGTTGTACTTCTATTTCCAATATTAACAATGATCAATTCAGAGCAAATTCAGAGAAATTGAGCACATGTAAATATAAACATACACACACCAAATATGCTACATCACATGTATAAGACCCATAAGTTGGATGAGTGAAAAGGTCCCTTCTGCTCCTTGACTGAATTCATTGTAAATGTATAGTCTGTTGTTGCTATCCTTGCGAGGCAAATCAGGTATGCATTGGCCAGTCTGTTTTTGTTTTTATTTCACAATGTTCATTGTTGAAAATGTTGTTTCACATGAATAAGTGCTGACAAAAATTGTCACCCTTTGCACACACTGCTTCAGACGTGGATACTATGAGTCTGACACAAGGCCCCAGAAACATCTGATCTTAGTTCACCTTGCAATGTGTCATTGCCTCCACTATCTCACTCTCTAGTCCAGCACGGTCAGGACAGAGGGCTGTGATGACTGGGGTCAGAGATGACACTATCTCACTCTCTAGTCCAGCACGGTCAGGACAGAGGGCTGTGATGACTGGGGCTAGCGATGACACTGGCACATGAAAGGGGTTCTTAATATCGTTATCTTTGAATCTAGACTCAAACTCCAACTCTTCCAACACATGCACAAAAGAAATAGTCTTGTCAGGTATGAACCGTGTGGTGATTTTATTTTGAAATGCTATGACCACACGCAGCATTTTGCATAGAGTTTTCGCTTTCCCTTGGAGTTGGGGATTCATTGTTCAGGTGAAGTCAGTTCAAAAAGCCAGCTTTACTATCCACTGTGGATCATCCAGCTCAGGCTCCTCTGGCATTGCTTGCAACAAATTCACGGATTTGAGGGAAAATCTTTCCAAAACTCTGCCACCAGACAGCCATATCACCACATTATAAAATATCATGTTGCTGTATTCTGTCTGGGTTTCCTCCAGCAACTGGCAGAATTGCCGGTGATTCAGTGCCCTCGCAATAATAATGTTCACTACGCGAACAAATTTGCTGCATCAAATTCTGTGCGTTACACTTTGAGTTTCGCCACAAGTGCTTCCTGATGAATGATTCAATGAAACGGGAATATCCTCTCTCTTGCAGAGTTGCAGTCCCTTCATTTGCTTTAAAATAGCTTCCCTGTTTGTGAAATCGGCATACAATATTTAGGCTGAGGCCAAAAAAACATTATTTTACATTGTCGTGTCTGTGAAGGCCGCCTTGTTTCTTGCGAGTATCCTAGTAATCTCATGTGTTGCCTCTGTCGTTTTCTCTGCAACAGCGTTAGATCTGTTGATTTGTTTTTGTCCTTTGAGTAGCGCTTGTTGTTTCGGAGGTTGCTTTGTGGCAGATATTTTTTGTCATGGTGTGACTGGGAATGTCGCTATAAATTTGCTCGTTTAAAACGATTGACTGCCTTCTGGCAAATAAGACAAAGTGAGCTAGTCCCACCATGCAGTACAACAAAAATCTTCTGTCCATTTTTCTTGGAACTTTCTGTGTTCTTGAATCGACCGTATCCTTCTTTTAGCCACCGGAGCCACATTAGCTAGCTGCATTTCCTCACCGTTATCTTTCTGATTTTCTGGTGGTTGTTTTATCATAGCTGTCACGTTGTTTTCCAGCTCTTCCCCCTCATTTTCATTGTCAATAGATTTTTTGTTTATTTATTTTTACAATGATCCATGTCGACCAGACTGACCAGCCAGTTGAGGACTTGTGAGGCGTCTGTTTCTCAAACTAGACAGTCTAATCTACTTGTCCTCTTGCTCTGTTGTGCACCGGGGCCTCCCACTCTGCTTTATATTCTGGTTAGGGCCAGTTTGCGCTGTTCTGTGAAGGGAGTAGTACACAACGTTGTACGAGATCTTCAGTTTCTTGGCAATTTCTCGCATGAAAAAGCCTTCATTTCTCAGAACAAAAATAGACTGACGAGTTTCAGAAGAAAGCTCTTTGTTTCTGGCCATTTTGAGCCTGTAATCGAACCCACAAATGCTGATGCTCCAGATACTCAACTAGTCTAAAGAAGACTTTAATCAGCACGACAGTTTTCAGCTGTGCTAAGGTAATTGCAAAATGGTTTTCTAATGATCGATTAGCCTTTTAAAATGATAAACTTGGATTAGCTAACACATCGTGCCATTGGAACACAGGAGTGATGGTTTCTGATAATGGGCCTATATTCCATTTAAAAAATCTGCTGTTTCCAGCTACAATAGTCATTTACAACATTAACAATGTCTACATTGTATTTCTGATCAATTTGATGTTATTTTAATGGTCAAGAAAATGAGCTTTTCTTTCAAAAACAAGGACATCCCTAAGTGACCCCAAACTTTTGAACGGTAGTGTACGTGTCAGCCTACTAATACTTAATTATTCAATTTTTTTTAAATAGGCCCTATTATATTTCAAAATTCGAATTAAATTCGCTAGCCTATAATGCTAACTTTGTAGGCTGCATCTCCTGTACCAGCATTGCATGTTCTCTCCCAGCTTCATGGTCTGAACGACGTGCGTAATTCCAGTTTGTATAATACAATACAGTAACGTAATACAGTCCAGACCAAAAAAAGATTAGCCTCCTGGAACTTGTTTAATTTATTTACCCAAGAGAGCATAGCTACATCTATGGGCTTTTGTGTTTTTCTGTTGTGCGTTTTTCTGTTGTGCGTAATGTATGGTATCCTATATATCATATCATAGGCGACGTATTGAATGATGGCACAATCATTTGGGCTTGGGCTCATAAAATGTATTTAATGTAGGGGTCATAAAATGTCTTTAATGAATGGCTCAGGTAGCATCAGACTTTAATTTTCATGCCGATCAAAGCTCTAATGAAATCCAGACATATTTAAATGCTTTAGAATGACACTAACAATTTTGGCCGGAAATACCAGTTTATGCCGGGTGAAAGGGGATTTATTCTCGGGATGGATGGAACATTTGTAAAATACCAGGAAAATATTAAACCCTACTACTCAGGAAAGTGAGGACTCAGATTGGTTTAGCCCACTGGGCTATATGCCAAGGTAAAGCCTGTCTTGAGTTGAGTTTATTTCTAATGTGATGCAAGCTGGATGTTTTTTTTCTTCCAGTCGTCATCAGAGGACTGTTGTATGTGTGCATGTATTAGCCAGCATTCTAAAATATGTTTTACTCTTGTGGATTTCTATTCCTTTGCTACTACTGCTATCGCTCACTGGTAACAACAAAATGCAAATAATTCCAGTAGTTTGGTCTTTCTGGTTCCTCTCCTGTGTGTAGGTGTAAATAGCATTTTTGGGCATGCGATCTTAATTTTTGTCCCAAAAATACTTCTGACTCGCCTCATGGACAAGTGCCTTTCTCAGACCTTAATGTCTATCCCTGTGAAATGTAATAGACATTTGGTGTTAGTTGCAAGGTGGAGATGTTACATGTATCTCCTGTAAATAACAACAATCATTGATCAAATAAGTCAGAATTGGATATGTAGTCCACAATTTTCTGCTACTCAAAGATGCTATCTCCTCTTGTTTTGGTTACTCAGGCCAGCCTAGGCCAAGCAGTGTGTAGTGGTATTGACAGTCTGTGACTGCTTTAGCTTAGTGCATTTGTTTATCTGTTCTAAAAGCACATCGAGCTGTTGGAGACACGCCGAGCCCTGTTCAACATACGCACTAGCAACTGCAAGTGACACACCCGAGAAGGCAGGCTCCATTATGTCACAGTTGAGTTTATCCTACACAACTCAATCATATTTTATTTTCCTCTAAATTCAGTCAACTGGTTACTTGTTCAGGCCTGTACATTTGATTGGGATCCTTATCCCATCTCTGTGGTGTGTCATGACATTGGCCTGGGGGTAGGTTTATGACAGTCATAAATACCTATTTCCCCCCTTTTTCCTCTCTCTACCCTACTGATGTTACATTTGCAAACCCCTTGGTTAACAGAGAGATTCTGGGAACATCAGAAGGTGGGGGGAAATTAACTATATTCTGGTAATCCGACCAATTGAACATATGCGGTGGTACTTAATGAATATGATGTCAGTTCGGTTGTCGTCTGAGACATTCTCATCAATGATAAGATTACATAAACTCTACAGTGTAAAGTCTACACATCAGAGTTATTTGATTCACATGGAATTGTTAGTCAATTGAAATGTTTGAATATGAAATAATTTGTGATGGGATGAAATGTGATTTTAGCTTCTAAAATGTGAGATTTGGGTTTTCATAAGGTAGGGCTCTGCTCAACCCTGTGAAGGGACATGGGCTATAAAAATTTCATACACGCCCTCCTCTCTCTTCCTATATAAAGCCTTGACGACAATATAACCTCCTGTTCCGAGGATGTGAGGACGACGGTCCGATGTCAGAATGGTTCAGATAATAACTACAGAACGAAGCCAACATCAGCGTGAGCTTTGGTTGCGAATGGTATGAACTTTGAACTCTTATTCACTACAGAAGTGATACCTCCTAGCCGTTGAGTTAGCAACAGCCGCTGCAAACGAGGGTTAGGAAGGAACAGACAGAGTATCCCGTCTATCACACAACAATGTTACTACAACGTATTCAATTTACCAGCAGAGACATTCTTCTAAGGACTCGTTTGGGCAACACTGCCTTCCATCTACCACCAACCTACCGAAGCGCAGCTCAGTGTAAATATTTATTGCATTTTCCTTTTCCAAATGGGCGGTAATTTAGAATGCATAAGATACTGTATTTACGATAGCACAGCTTCGCCCTTTGTTCCTCAGTCTTCCCGCTCTTTCACTCAAACCCAGCCCTTTTCTGTTGTGTAACCAGCTGTCATATCTGTTCCGCCTGCTAGGGACGTTTTCCTTTATGACGTAATTTGTAATCAAGTTATGATTTAAATATGTGTATGTGTAATTCTGTGTGATTAGTTAGGTATTTAGTAAATAAATAATTAAACCCAATTTTGTATTGCTGATTCAACTTGTTAGCCAGGGTTCGTGCAGATAACCAAGAATTTACAACTTTCAGATGAGACTGAATTAAGATGACGATTAATATTGACTGCTATTAATGTAAAATATTACTAGGTCTTTAAGAGTTTATTTGGAAGATAACAGCTCTATAAATATTATTTTGTGGTGCCCCGACTCTAGTTAATTACATTTACATGATTAGCTCAATCAGGTAATATTAATTACAGAGAAATTATTTTATAGAATAGCATGTCATATCACTTAATCCGACATAGCCAAAGACACGACTGGTGTGTGTGTGTGTGTGTGTGTGTGTGTGTGTGTGTGTGTGTGTGTGTGTGTGTGTGTGTGTGTGTGTGTGTGTGTGCGCTTAACCTGATAAGGACCAGAAGGTTCTTTCTGTCTGCTCAGTAGCACTGACTGTACTCTCCTGCTCTAGCTCTGTGCTTGTCTGCTTTATGGCTCAACAGCTTTATTACAGCAAATAAAGGACTTCTGTCTTTTCGGATTAGAACACAGACACACACACTACTAGTCAATAGACACAGCTGTCTTTCTCTGTGGGAGCTTTTTCATTAAAGCTTAATTGACTATTTTAAAAATATTCCAAGTATGTTATTTCATTAGCCTAGCCTGCCGCAATTCAGAATGCACAAAGCCTTTGTGAAAAGCCTAACTGATGGGGGGAATCCTGTCCTGGACATTGTGAGTGGACTAGTAGGCCTATGTATGGAGCTGAAATGCCCAGAGGTTATGCCTTGTTCAGCTGACAGACAGCCAGGTTGTTTTTCACTCAAACACAGCTTCACCTACTTGGCCTTATATACCCTGCACTGGCCTCAAACTTCAGGTCTGCGTGGCTCTAGCTAAGTGGTGTAGGCTATAGGATATGTCTGTGTTTCTATGTATGTTTGGTGAAAACAGGAAAAGTGTGGTGAGCTGCTGCTGACACTTTCCATTTCACTGCTGCTTCCGTTACAGCCCTTGCTGTTTCACTTTGAGGTGCTGTCATTTGGTCTGAATAACACATACCACATTTATAGAACACCTCATTTGACACTATAATACTAGTTGTTCTAACATGACATTAGGTCTGTCGGGTTGGTGTGAGTCAGAAAAATCTAAGGTTGTTATGGTTCTTTTGATCTGGGTATTATTTACATAGGAAAGATATTCAGCTCCGTATTATTAGGAGCAAGACTGGCTGCAGACCAGATGACCTCTGAATCAGAACTATGTCTGCTGCAGGAAGGGATAGGGGAAACTGATGGCTTCATTCTCTTGTTAACTTAGTGTAGGCAGCTCGGCCCTACCAACACGCACGCTTTCTCCCAATGGAAAACACACAATGGAACGAACGTACTAGGTGTATGAGATGGCTTTGTTCTTGCTCTTCACTTAGCCTACATGGTACACCAACTATTCACACACACGCTGGGACTTCAGAATACTTGCTCTTATTACAGGAGAGAATGGGACATTTTATACAGTTTGACAACTGTTGTTGTTATTGAATTGGAGAGAGTTGAGCGTTTGTCTGTAGAGACATAGGGGATGATCAATAGAAATGGAGCCACACACACATTTTATTGAACGCCTGTGTGTGTGTGTGTGTGTGTGTGTGTGTGTGTGTGAACTTTTTTTTTTGTTTGTGTAACCAGAGCGAGCGTCCCTGCCCAGGAACATGATAGAGAACAGTATGTTTGAGGAGGAACCTGACGTGGTGGACCTGGCTAAAGACTCTACAGCCTTCTCGGTAATTACATACTATACAGCACTGACATTAACCCATCCACCCATCAGTTGTATCGTCTCTTCTAACTGACTTTTTCCAGATTTTCACATTGTCCCCCCTCTTCCACCTCCCTCCAGGCGTTGGAACCAGATGAGGTGGTGTACGAGCCCCGTAGCTCCCGTCTGCTGGTGCGAGGTCTGGGAGAGAACGACCTGGACGATGAGGAGGAGGACTATGAGTCGTCAGCCCGCCTACTGGGCATGTCCTTCATGAACAGAAGCTCCACCCACAATCCTAGCCCCTCCCCTTACAACAGACAGGCTCCATCCAGGTCGTTTTTACTTTTCAAATCCAATCAAACTTGATTTAAAGTGAATTTAAACATCCCAGTACACTTTAAAGTAAATTAAAAACAGACATAAACAGTAATATTCTATTTATAGATTTGTAAATACTGTTTTTTTGTTTTTTGGCCAGGTTATGTTCCTGCCCCTCGGCTCGTATGCTGGTGGTGGGCGTGTTCATCTTGGTACTGGTCGCATCCATGGCGATGGCTCTCTACTTCCTGCCTGGCTGTACCTTAACTAAGGTAGGGGTGTGTATGTGTGTGTGTTGGAGTGTCGGGGGTTTGTGTATGTGAAAAGTGTGTGGCTCCTGCATTGGCCCCCACAGGTATGGGAAGTGGCACCAGTGCCAAAAGGGCAAGATGGTGTGTGTATACAGTTGAAGTCAGAAGTTTACATACACCTTAGCCAAATACATTTATCCAAATACATTTTCACAATTCCTGACATTTAATCCTAGTAAAAATACCCTGTCTTGGGTCAGTTAGGATCACCACTTTATTTTAAGAATGTGACATGTCAGAATAATAGTAAATAATTATTTATTTCAGCTTGTATTTCTTTCATCACATTTCCAGTGGGTCAGAAGTTTACATACACTGAATTAGTATTTGGTAGCATTGCCTTTAAATTGTTTAACTTGGGTCAAATGTTTTGAGTAGCCTTCCACAAGCTTCCCACAATAAGTTGGGTGAATTTTGGCCCATTCCATCTGACAGAGCTGGTGTTACTGAGTCAGGTTTGTAGGCCTCCTTTCTCGCTCACGCTTTTTCAGTTCTGCCCACACATTTTCTATAGGATTGAAGTCAGGGCTTTGTGATGGCCACTCCAATACCTTGACTCTGTTATCCTTCAGCCATTTTGCCACAACTTTGGAAGTATGTTTGTCCATTTGGAAGACCCATTTGCGGAAGACCCATTTGCGACCAAGCTTTAACTTCCTGACTGATGTCTTGAGATGTTTTTTCAATATATCCACATACTTTTCCTGCCTCATGATGCCATCTATTTTGTGACGTGCACCAGTCCCTCCTGCAGCAAAGCACCCATGATGCTGCCACCCCTGTGCTTCACGGTTGGGATGGTGTTCTTCAGCTTGCAAGCCTCCCCCTTTTTCCTCCAAACATAACGATGGTCATTATGACCAAACAGTTCTATTTTTGTTTCATCAGACCAGAGGACATTTCTCCAAAAAGAGTGATCTTTGTCCCCATGTGCAGTTGCAAACCGTCTGGCTTTTTATGGCGGTTTTGAAGCTGTGGCTTCTACCTTGCTGAGCGGCCTTTCAGGTTATGTCGATATAGGACTCGTTTTACTGTGGATATAGATGCTTTTGAATTTTTTGCACGTTTCCTCCAGCATCATCTGCTGTTCTGGGATTGATTTGCACTTTCCCACCAAAGTACGTTCATCTCTAGGAGACGGAACGCGTCCCCTTCCTGAGCGGTATGATGGCTGGTGGTACCATGGTGTTTATACTTGCGTACTATTGTTTGTACAGATGAACGTGGAACCTTCAGGCATTTGGAAATTGCTCCCAAGGATGAACCAGCCTTGGGAAGTCTTGGCTGATTTCTTTTGATTTTTCCATGATGTCAAGCAAAGAGGCACTGAGTTCGAAGGTAGGCCTTGAAATTCATCCACAGGTACACCTCCAATTGACTCAAATGATGTCAATTAGCCTATCAGAAGCTTCTAAAGCCATGACGTTATTTTCTGGAATTTTCCAAGCTGTTTAAATGCACAGTGAATTTAGTGTATGTAAACCTCTGACCCACTGGAATTGTGATTAAGTGAAATAATCTGTCTGTTAACAATTGTTGGAAAAATGACTTTTGTCATGCACAAAGTAGATGTCCTAACCAACTTGCCAAAACTATAGTTTGTTAACAAGAAATGTTTGGAGTGTTTGAAAAACGAGTTTTAATGACTCCATCCTAAGTGTATGTAAACTTCAGACTTCAACTGTACACACGGTGCCTTCAGAAAGTATTCATACATCTGGACTTATTCCACATTTTGTTGTGTTACAGCCTGAATTTAAAATGCATTCAATTGCCTCGTACCTCTGTACATTGATCTGGTACTGGTACTCCCTGTATATACCTCCATTCTTGTGTATTTTATTCCTCTCGTGTTAGTTACTATTTTATTTTGGATTATTTTTGCATTGTTGGGGAAGGTTCGTAAGCAAGCATTTCATTGTCAAGTCTACCAGTTGTATTCGGCGCATGTGATAAATATAATTTGAGTTCAAATATGTATTTTTTTCTCACACATCTACACACATTACCCCAGAATGACAAGGGAAAACAAGTTTTTAGAAATTTTAGCAAATTTATCAAAAAATGAAATACAAGACATCACATTTCCCTAAGTATTTACTCCACTGAATTAATACATGTTAGAATCACCTTTGGCAGTGATTACAGCTGTGAGTCTTTCTGGGTAAGTCTCTAAGAGCTTTGCACACCTGGATTGTACATTATTTGCAAATTATTCGCAAATGATTCAAACCCTGTTTTAGGTTATTGTCCTGCTGAAAGGAGAATGTGTCTCCCAGTGTCTGTTGGAAAGCAGACTGAACCAAGTTTTTTTAAGATTGTGCCTGTGCTCTATTCCGTTTTTTTTTATCCCAGAAAACCTCGTACTTGCCGATGACAAGCATACCCATAACATGATGCAGCCACCAACATGCTTGAAAATATGAAGAGTGGTACTCAGTGACGTGTAGGATTTGCCCCAAACATAATGCTTTGTATTCTGGACATAAAGTTAATTTCTTTGCCAAGTTTTTGCACTTTTACTTTAGTGCCTTAGGATGCATGTTTTAGAATATTTGTATTCTGTTCAGGCTTCCTTCTTTTCACTCTGTGTAATTTAGGTTAGTATTTTAGAGTAACTACAATGTTAATGATCCATCCTAAGTTTTCACCTATCACAGCCATTAAACACTGTACCTGTTTATAAAGTCACCATTGGTCTCATGGTGAAATCCCTGACCGGTTTCCTTCCTCTCTGGTAACTGAGTTAGGAAGGACACCTGTATCTGTATAGTGGCTGGGTGTAATGATACACCATCCAAAGTGTAATTATTAACTTCACCATGATCAAAGGAATATTCAATGTCTGCTTCTTTTTATTTTACCCATCTAGAAGGTGCCCTTCTTTGCGAGGCATTGGAAGTCCTCCCAGGTCTTTAGTTGAATCTGTTCTTGAAATTCACTGTTCAACTGAGGGACCTTACAATTATCTGTATGCGTGGGGTACAGAGTTGATGTAGTCGTTCAAAAACCATGTTAAACACAATTATTTCACACAGAGTGAGTCCATGCATCTTAATACGGTATGTGACTTGTTAAGCACGTTTACTCCTGAACTTATTTAGACTTGCCATAACGAAGGGGCTGAATACTTACTGACTCAAAACATTGCAGCTTTAATTTTGAATTAATTTGTTTAAAAAATTCCACTTTGACATTCTGGGGTATTGTGTGTGTAGTGCAGTGACACACATTGTCAATTGAATCAATTTCAAATTCAGGCTGTAACACAACAAAATCAAGGTGTGTGAATACTTTCTGAAGTAACTGTGTATATTCACTTGTGTTGATCCTCTTTCTCCCCAGGCTGGCTGTGGTAAGGATAACTCCTCCACTCCTATGGATCCATCCTATCCTAACAGCACCAATGGGGAGCTGTTTCCCTGGAATGAGCTCCGACTCCCAGCCAGTGTACGGCCTGTGAACTATGACCTCTCCTTGACCCCTAACCTGACTTCCATGACCTTCACTGGCCGCACTGTCATCAACATGACAATACTACACGACACCAAGCGCATAGTTCTGCACAGCTCTGAACTCATTATCACCAAGGCAACCTTCCAGGTAGTCTATGATCAGCTGTGCCATTGCTATTTAGTAGAAAATAATATGAAGAGAAATAAATCTTTATAGATTTCGATTTTTAACTGTAATTATTATGATATTAATGCACAGTGTGTAACTGTCTCACTAGCAGTATAGAGATAGTAAGATTTGCTTCCCCTGTGAAGATAAATTGTTTTACCTCGATGGGGATGTTTTCCCTCGATGGGGATGTTTTATTAGATGATGTTTTACCTTTATTAAATGCTGTTTTTACTATAACCCTTCCAGGTTGGTGAGGGTAAGAGTGTTGATGTGAAGGTGTTGGAGTATAAACCATGGCAGCAGATAGCTGTCAGCTTCCCAGAGGATCTAAAGGTAGGCCAGGTGTGTGTGTTAACGTTGGACTACGCAGCCAACCTCTCACACACCTATGACGGCTTCTACAACAGCTCCTACAACGACAAGACTGGAGCAAAGAGGTAAGCAAAATTATTTTTAAAACTATTCTGTAATAGTATGTAAACTTGACAATGTTTGTTGACGTAGTAAACTACAACTCCAGTTTGAGCCTAGTCCTTGCTCCCCGAGTGTTACTCTGGCCACCCTCTCCTCAGGGTCCTAGCTGCCACCCAGTTTGAGCCCCAGGCAGCCAGGAAGGCCTTCCCCTGTTTTGATGAGCCGGCTTTCAAAGCCACTTTCCTGGTCAGGATCACAAGGGAGCCTGGATACATCACTCTGTCCAACATGCCCCAGGTTGTGTGTGTGTGTGTGTGTGTGTGTGTGTGTGTGTGTGTGTGTGTGTGTGTGTGTGTGTGTGTGTGTGTGTGTGTGTGTGTGTGTGTGTGTGCTTGAGAGTTTGCCTGCACCAGTGTATTTTTAAGTGGTAAACCTGCATCAATACATTACAAAATCAAATACGTGATATCAAGTGATTACTGGAGACACTTGACATGAAGAATGCCAGTGATTAAATCATCTGTTAATATAACTGTTGTTGTGTTCCCCAGGCTAAGACGACTACATTACCCAGCGGCCTATTGGAGGATGAGTTTGAGCAGACTGGCGTTAATATGAGCACCTACCTGGTGGCCTTCATCGTAGCCAACTTCACCAGCATTACTAGAAACGTCTCCAATACACTGGTACATACAGAATCCCTGCCTCACAATCTATTCACACTATTTATATGACCTGCAAAACACTGGAATGCAACGGTCTACTCTGTGCCTATCCCCCTATTTTGGGATCTATTGTATTCATTCCATTTCTATGGTGTGTGTGTGTGTTCTAGGTGTCAGTGTACTCTGTGCCAGAGAAGAAGGAACATACACACTATGCTCTGGACACAGCCTCCACACTGCTGCACTTCTACAACACCTTCTTTCACATCGACTACCCTCTGAGGAAACTAGGTGAGAGGTGACACAAAGACACAACACACAGACACTCAGCCTTCACACAATAAACTCATCGATTAGGGATAAAAAAATTAAAAAAATAAAAATGTTGGATTAAGGCTGTAATGTAAAATTTTTGGGAAAAAGTCAAGGGTTCTGAATGTATTCAGAACCCTTGACTTGTATTGTAGATTCATTTGAAAATGTGTGAGAAAAGTGTAATATTTTCGATAATGAGACACAAAATATGCCTTGGTATTTACCCCTCCACCTTTCCATCCCTCTCTCTCTACTCTTCCTTCCTTCTCTCCACCTCCTCCAGACCTGGTTGCTATCCCAGACTTTCTGGCGGGGGCGATGGAGAACTGGGGTCTGATCACCTTTAGAGAGACCAGCCTGCTGGTGGGAAACCAGTCCTCTCCTCTCGACAAACAACTCATCGCTAACGTCGTAGCCCACGAGCTCGCTCACCAGGTGTGTGTTTGTCTGATGTGTTTGTCTGATGTGTGTGTGTAGGTTACTACAAGGTGATGGAACATATATGTATCTCAGCAGTCTTAATGCTGTTTTGATGTTTGGTCATAAAACTGTTCTAATTCCATTGTAATGTTGTGTGTCAGTGGTTTGGGAACCTGGTGACGATGCGTTGGTGGAATGACCTGTGGCTGAACGAAGGCTTTGCCACCTACTGGCAGTACACGTCCCTAATGACAGAGTTCCCACAGCTGGACCTAGTAAGCAGCACCACGTCACACATGCAGGTGCTGTGTCCGTGTAGGTTTAGATAACCGTGGATTGATGATCCTTCTTCTGTCTCCAGGGCAATGTGTTCCTGGGGGTGCGCTTTAAGGCCATGGCCAAAGATTCTTTAAACTCCTCCCACCCAGTGTCAGTGTCGTCCCAGGTGACCACACCTGAGCAGGTGTCTGAGATGTTTGACTCTGTCACCTATGAGAAGGTACAGTCTTGAGCTATGTGCTTAACATTTTATTGATTAGTAGAGTGAAGGATATTGGTGCTGTAGTTACATCAGTAATGTGTCTGTCTGTCCATGTGTGTCTGTCTCTAGGGTGCTTCCCTCCTGCTGATGTTGAAAACCACTCTGCCAGATGGTCAGTTCAGGAAAGGACTCATAAAATACCTGGATAACTACAGAGGATCTAACACTGTTACTGAAGATCTCTGGAACAGTCTCACCCAGGTAGGTGTGGTCTGTCTGAGACACTCAATCTCTGTTTCCTGTTTAGTTATTTTCACAGGTTCCTTATTTTGCGGCTGTAAAATCTGGCGCCATATCCTTCCTCTTTTCACAATGGTCACCCTGTCTCTGTATTAAGTGTGTCTTGTGTTGTATTAAGTGGGGGTCTGTTGTATTAGTACTACTGATGCTGATACTCCATCTCTCTCCCATGGTGATGAGTAGTCAAATTAGTAGATTCTTTATATTTATTATTGCTGATTGTTGGTTCTGGATGCTGCAGGCCCAGGTGCTTCCCCAGCAGGAGAATGTGTCAGACATGATGAGAACATGGACACTGCAAAACGGCTTCCCATTAGTCACCGTCAGCCACAAGGGTGGTCACGTGACGCTCACGCAGGAACACTTCCTGCTCTCCGCAGACAACGCCACACACACCTCTAAGTGAGACATGCACGCACACACGCACACACACACACATTCACGCACTCGCACGCTCTCTCACACACTCGCACGCTCTCTCACACACTCGCACGCTCTCTCACACACTCGCACGCTCTCTCACACACTCGCTCTCTCTCACACACTCGCTCTCTCTCACACACTCGCTCTCTCTCACACACTCGCTCTCTCTCACACACTCGCTCTCTCTCACACACTCGCTCTCTCACACACACTCGCTCTCTCACACATACACACACACACATTCAGACCAACCTTTCTTTGTGTTCTCCTCAGCCTGTGGCATATCCCCGTGACGTATGTGAATGACAGCTGTAGCTCTGCCCCTTCCTGCAGACAGATCTTCACGCTGAGAAATAAGACAGGTAAATAATAAGACAGGTAAATAATAAGACAGGTAAATAATAAGACAGGTAAATAATAAGACAGGTAAATAATAAGACAGGTAAATAATAAGACAGGTAAATAATAAGACCGGTAAATAATAAGACAGGTAAATAATAAGACCGGTAAAACTCTGTACATTCAGCTCTCGTTGTCAGTGAGCTTGACTAACTTCATGAATTGTCTAATTCAAGCAAGCCTTTGATGTTAATTGCTTGTGATACATATTTATACAGTGCATTCAGAAAGTATTCAGACCCCTTGACTTTTCTACATTTTGTTACGTTTCAGCCTCATTCTAAAATGGAATTAATTGTTTTTGTCCCCTCGTCAATCTACACACAATACACCATAATGACAAAGCAAAAACAAAATTGTTTCCAATTTATTAAACCCCCCCCCCCCCGAAATATCACATTTGCATAAGTATTCAGACGCTTTACTCAGTACTTTGTTGAATCACCTTTGGCAGCGATCACAGCATTGAATCTTGTTCCTCATCGTCTGAGAGTCTTTAGGTGCCTCATGGCAAACTCCAAGTGGGCTGTCATGTGCCTTTTACTGAGGAGTGGCTTCCATCTGGCCATTCTACCATAAAGAATTGATTTAAAAATGTATTTTACCTTTATTTAACCAGGTAGGCAAGTTGAGAACAAGTTCTCATTCTCATTTGCGACCTGGCCAAGGTAAAGCAAAGCAGTTCGACAGATACAACGACAGAGTTACACATGGAGTAAAACAAACATACAGTCAATAATACAGTAGAAACAAGTCTATATACGATGTGAGCAAATGAGGTGAGATAAGGGAGGTAAAGGGAAAAAAGGCCATGGTGGCAAAGTAAATACAATATAGCAAGTAAAACACTAGAATGGTAGATTTGCAGTGGAAGAATGTGCAAAGTAGAAATACAAATAATGGGGTGCAAAGGAGCAAAATAAATAAATAAAATAAAATAAATACATTAGGGAAAGCGGTAGTTGTTTGGGCTAAATTATAGGTGGGCTATGTACAGGTGCAGTAATCTGTGAGCTGCTCTGACAGCTGGAGCTTAAAGCTAGTGAGGGAGATAAGTGTTTCCAGTTTCCGAGATTTTTGTAGTTTGTTCCAGTCATTGGCAGCAAAGAACTGGAAGGAGAGGCGGCCAAAGAAAGAATTGGTTTTGGGGTTGACCAGAGAGCTATACCTGCTGGAGCGCGTGCTACAGGTGGGTGATGCTATGGTGACCAGCGAGCTGAGATAAGGGGGGACTTTACCTAGCAGGGTCTTGTAGATGAAATGGAGCCAGTGGGTTTGGCAACGAGTATGAAGCGAGGGCCAACCAACGAGAGCGTACAGGTCGCAATAGTGGGTAGTATATGGGGCTTTGGTGACAAAACGGATGGCACTGTGATAGACTGCATCCAAAATTGTTGCAGTGCTGCAGAGATGGTTGTCCTTCAGGAAGGTTCTCCCATCTCCACAGAGAAACCCTGGAGCTCTATCAGGTTCTCGGTCACCTCCTTGACCAAGGCCCTTCTCCCCCAATTGCTCAGTTTGGCCTAGCGGCTAACTCTAGGAAGATTCATGATGGTTCCAAACATCTTCAATTTAAGAATGATGGAGGCCACTGTGTTCTTCGGAATCTTCAATGCTGCAGACATTTTTTGGTAAACTTTCCCAGATCTGTGCCTTGACACAATCCTGTCTCAGATCTGTATGGACAATTCCTTCGACCTCATGGCTTGGTTTTTGTTCTGACATGCACTGTCAACTGTGGGACCTTATATAGACAGGTGTGTGCCTTTCCAAATCCATGTCCAATCAATTGAATTTACCACAGGTGGACTCCAATCAAGTTGTAGAAACATCTCAAGGATGATCAATGGAAACAGGATGCACCTGAGCTCAATTTCAAGTCTCATAGCAAATGGTCTGAATACTTATGTAAATAAGGTATTTCTGTTTTTTTACATTTTTAATACATTTGCTAAAATGTCTTGATCCTGTTTTCACTTTCTCATTATGGGGCATTGTGTGTAGATTGCTGAGGATTTAATAAAAAATGTAATAATCCATTTTAGAATAAGGCTGTAACGTAAGAAAATGTGTAAAAAGTCAAGGGGTCTGAATACTTTTTAGCCTGCTGGTTGTATGTGCTGAGGTTCTAGGTAAAAGCATGACCATGTGTCTAAGTGCATTATTATGTGTTTCCAATTAGCGACTCTGAATGTGTCGGACAGTGTGAAGTGGCTGAAGTTCAACTACATGAACACGGGCTTCTATATAGTTCACTATGGAGACGAGGGCTGGGCCACTCTCATAGATGCTCTTAAGACTGATATCAACACACTCACACCCCACGACCGCGCTTCACTCATACACAACATCTTTGCCCTGTCCAGGTCAGTGTGTGTGTTTGTACTGTGGCATGGTATGCTCAATGATCATAGTAGCTGGGAGATGGATGTCTCGATTCATTTTTCTTTATGTGGTCGATGCTGTAAAAAATAATATTCTCAGTCAACCTACCTGGTAAAATAAGGTCATAAATAGATTATACATAGATTCATCTATTTTTAACCTCATTTTACCAGGTAGGATGACTGAAATCACATTATTTTAACAGCAATGACCACTTTTAAAAAAAAGTCATAATTGGAGGCCTGTCTTAATTCTCTGCCTGGACTTGTACGATTGCATGAGTGTCTGCATTTTAGTTCCACAGACAACAGACACAAATAGACAGAATTCATTCAGATCTATTGTCTATTTTTCTCTTCCCCTCATCAGACTGGGTCGTGTGTCCTTCCGTCAAGTTTTAAATCTGTTGGACTATGCCACCAATGAGACTGATACTGCTCCTCTGACAGAGGCCCTGTCACAGCTCAGCTCTGTCTACAGACTACTGGACAAGAGACAGGAGCAAAGACTGGTGGCCCGCATGAAGGTAAATACACACACACACACACACACACACACACACACTAGATTGTCAGGTACCTTGTTTTTTAGTCTCACCATTTGGTACACACTGACTGTGCTTTCACTTTGTAATGTGTGTTTCAGGTGTACATTTGGGGTCATTTTGGCCAGCTGATGGACAGTCAGGACTGGGGAGAGGAGGAGAGTGTGTCCAGACAGGAGCTGAGGTCAGTCCTGCTAGAGATGGCCTGTAGTCTGGGACGGCAGAACTGTACTGACCAGGCCACGGCCCTCTACGACCAGTGGACCAACTCCAACCAAACCAAACAGTAGGTACACACACCAATTGACTTTAGAGTTTATATATAAGAATATATACTTTTGCTGGTTTAAAAAATATATATACTTTTAGATGTTTTGGCCGCCATGGTCTTCATCCGTAGTAAAGCTAGATATCTATTCTATAGTGATCTTGTGGTGCTCTGTTGTCTCCTCCAGGATCCCAGGTGATTTGCAGCGAGTGGTGTTCTCTACAGCGGCCCAGTCTGACCTCAGATGGCTTTCTCTCATTGAGGCATACAGTTCCACCACATATGACTCTGAGAAACGCAAGATACTGCAGGCCCTGGCCTCCACACAGGACCCAGAAAGCATTGTATGGTAAGGTGGAGAGTGAGTGTGGGTCCACGGTACTTAATGAATCAATTTACAGACATTAACTGGCCAACTTAACCTCTACCCAGAGTTTGTGCAGAGACATACAAAGACATACAGCTGTACTCAAGACATACAGCTGTACTCAAGACATACAGCTGTACTCAAGACATACAGCTGTACTCAAGACATACAGCTGTACTCAAGACATACAGATGTACTCAAGCTGATCTTCCCCCTGAAGCTAGGACAGAAGAGTCCCTTCCCATCTTCCTGAAAACATCTGAAACCCTACCTTTTCAAGTAGTATTTTAAATACCCTCTTCCCTCTTCTCGCACCCCCTCCTCGCACCCCCTCCTCATGCCCGAGGCTTTCGTGAACTAACATTCACACTTTTTGCTCCCTTACTAGATCTGACTTTATTGATAGCTACTTTATTGGGGAAAAAGTGCACTTACTATGACTGAGATAGGTAGGTGGGACAACCACATATCTTAGGATGAATGGACTAACTATGTCGCTCTGGATAAGAGTGTCTGCTAAATGACTAAAATGTAAAATATGCCTAAACTGTTCCCAGATATGTTTGTAGCGGCCTATGGTGTGTGTCTCTGCATCACTCTAAACACCTCCTCCTTCAGGATTCTGAGAACGGGGCTTGAGGGAGGGATTATCCAGACCCAGGAGCTGCCATTGGTCATCAGCACCATGAGTGACGGCTTCGCTGGCCACTTGCTCGTCTGGGACTTTGTCAAAGAGAACTGGGACAAGATCATAGAGAAGTGAGTGCCACCTTATTCATAAGATCAATTATACACTGAGTGTACAAAATATTAAGAACACCTGCTCGTTCCATGACAGACTGACCAGGTGAAATCTATGATCCCTTTTTAATGTCACTTGTTAAATCCACTTCAATACGTGTTGATGAAGGGGAGGAGACCGGTTAACCTGTCTAGGACTAGCAGAACATGCCCCCCCCCCCAACAGCCAGTGAAAGTGCAGGGCGCCAAATTCACAATGACAATCTCTTAATTAAAATTCCTCAAGCATACAAGTATTTTACACCATTTTAAAGAGAGAATTCTCATTAATCCAGCCACAGTGTCTGATTTCAAAAAGAATTTACAGTGAAAGCACCACAAACGATTATGTTAGATCACCACCAAGCCACAGAAACACAGCCATTTTTCCAGCCAAAGAAAGGAGTCACAAAAAGCAGAAAGAGATCAAATTCATCACTAACCTTTGATCTTCATCAGATGACACTCATAGGACTTCATGTTACACAATACATGTATGTTTTGTTTGATAAAGTTCATATTTATACAAAAAAATCTGAGTTTACATTGGCGCGTTATGTTCAGTAGTTCTAAAACACACAGTGATATTGCAGAGAGCCACATCAATTTCCAGAAATACTCATAATAAACATTGATAAAGATATGACTATTATACATGGAACTTTAGATAAACGTCTCCTTAATGCAATCGCTGTGTCAGATTTCAAAAAAACTTTACGGAGAAAGCAAACTATGCAATAATCTGAGTACAGCCTTTAGACAACAAAGCAGCCAAAAAGATACCCGTCATATTGGGTAGTCAACATTACTCAGAAATATCATTTTAAATATTCACTTACCTTTGATCTTCATCAGAATGCACTCCCAGGAATCCCAGTTACACCATAAATGTTTTATTTGATCGAAAATGTCCATCAGTTATGTCCAAATACCTTCTTTTGTTCGGGTGCTTGGTAAACAAATCCAAAAGCGCATTCAGGTCGCGCCGAACGTCGGACGAAAAGTTCAAAAAGTTCCGTTACAGCCCGTAGAAACATGCCAACCTAAGTATGGAATCAATCTTTAGGATGTTTTTAACATGAATGTTTGTACAAATTAAGTGGAACGTAGCTACCTTTCACATGAGCGCGCCAGACCGAGGCTGTGACACTCTGAGCCTCACTCAAAGAGCTCTTATGAGCACCTCCTTTAGAGTAGAATCCTCAAAACAGTTTGTAAATACTGTTGACATCTAGTGGAAGCCTTGGGAAGTGAAACATAACTAATATCACCCTGTATCTTCAATGGGGAATGAGTTGAAAAACTACAAACCTTAAATCCAACCAGGAACTCACCATCAGTACGACGCGGATCCTGTGTTCTGCCTTACAAACAGGACAACGGAATGGATCGCATGCAGCGACCCAAGAAAACGAAAGAGGGAAACGTAGCGGTCTTCTGGTCAGACTCCGAACAAGGGCACATCGCGCACCACTCCCCCGCATTCTTCTTGCCAATGTCCAGTCTCTTGACAACAAGGTTGACGAAATCCGAGCAAGGGTGGCATTCCAGAGGGACATCAGAGACTGCAACGTTCTCTGCTTCACGGAAACATGGCTTACTGGGAAGACGCTATCCAATGCGGTGCAGCCAACGGGTTTCTCCACGCATCGCGCCGACAGAAACAAACATCTTTCTGGTAAGAAGAGTGGCAGGGGCGTATGCCTCATGACTAACGAGACATGGTGTGATGAACGAAACATACAGGAACTCAAATCCTTCTGTTCACCTGATTTAGAATTCCTCACAATCAAATGTAGACCGCATTATCTTCCAAGAGAATTATCTCCCCCCCAAGCAGACACATCGATGGCTCTGAACAAACTTTATTTAACTCTTTGCAAACTGGAAACCATTTATCCGGAGGCTGCGTTCATTGTAGCTGGGGATTTTAACAAAGCTAATCTGAAAACAAGACTCCCTAAATTTTATCAGCATATCGATTGCGCAACCAGGGGTGGTAAAACCTTGGATCATTGTTACTCTAACTTCCGCGACACATATAAGGCCCTGCCCCGCCCCCCTTTCGGAAAAGCTGACCACGACTCCATTTTGTTGATCCCTGCCTACAGGCAGAAACTAAAACAAGAGGCTCCCACGCTGAGGTCTGTCCAACGCTGGTCAGACCAAGCTGACTCCACACTCCAAGACTGCTTCCATCACGTGGACTGGGACATGTTTCGTATTGCGTCAGATAAAAATATTGACGAATACGCTGATTCGGTGTGCGAGTTCATTAGAACGTGCGTCGAAGATGTCGTTTCCATAGCAACGATAAAAACATTCCCTAACCAGAAACCGTGGATTGATGGCAGCATTCGCGTGAAACTGAAAGCGCGAACCACTGCTTTTAATCAGGGCAAGGTGTCTGGCAACATGACCGAATACAAACAGTGCAGCTATTCCCTCCGCAAGGCTATTAAACAAGCTAAGCGTCAGTACAGAGACAAAGTGGAATCTCAATTCAACGGCTCAGACACAAGAGGCATGTGGCAGGGTCTACAGTCAATCACGGACTACAAGAAGAAACCCAGCCCAGTCACGGACCAGGATGTCTTGCTCCCAGGCAGACTAAATCACTTTTTTGCCCGCTTTGAGGACAATACAGTGCCACTGACACGGCCTGCAACGAAAACATGCGGTCTCTCCTTCACTGCAGCTGAGGTGAGTAAGACATTTAAACGTGTTAACCCTCGCAAGGCTGCAGGCCCAGACGGCATCCCCAGCCGCGCCCTCAGAGCATGCGCAGACCAGCTGGCCGGTGTGTTTACGGACATATTCAATCAATCCCTATACCAGTCTGCTGTTCCCACATGCTTCAAGAGGGCCACCATTGTTCCTGTTCCCAAGAAAGCTAAGGTAACTGAGCTAAACGACTACCGCCCCGTTGCACTCACTTCCGTCATCATGAAGTGCTTTGAGAGACTAGTCAAGGACCATATCACCTCCATCCTACCTGACACCCTAGACCCACTCCAATTTGCTTACCGCCCAAATAGGTCCACAGACGATGCAATCTCAACCACACTGCACACTGCCCTAACCCACCTGGACAAGAGGAATACCTATGTGAGAATGCTGTTCATCGACTACAGCTCGGCATTCAACACCATAGTACCCTCCAAGCTCGTCATCAAGCTCGAGACCCTGGGTCTCGACCCCGCCCTGTGCAACTGGGTACTGGACTTCCTGACGGGCTGCCCCCAGGTGGTGAGGGTAGGCAACAACATCTCCTCCCCGCTGATCCTCAACACGGGGGCCCCACAAGGGTGCGTTCTGAACCCTCTCCTGTACTCCCTGTTCACCCACGACTGTGTGGCCACGCACACGCCTCCAACTCAATCATCAAGTTTGCGGATGACACAACAGTGGTAGGCTTGATTACCAACAACGACGAGACGCTTACAGAGGAGGTGAGGGCCCTCGGAGTGTGGTGTCAGGAAAATAACCTCACACTCGACGTCAACAAAACTAAGGAGATGATTGTGGACTTCAGGAAACAGCAGAGGGAACACCCCCCCTATCCACATCGATGGAACAGTAGTGGAGAGGGTAGCAAGTTTTAAGTTCCTCGGCATACACATCACAGACAAACTGAATTGGTCCACTCACACTGACAGCGTCGTGAAGAAGGCGCAGCAGCGCCTCTTCAACCTCAGGAGGCTGAAGAAATTTGGCTTGTCACCAAAAGCACTCACAAACTTCTACAGATGCACAATCGAGAGCATCCTGGCGGGCTGTATCACCGCCTGGTACGGCAACTGCTCCGCCCTCAACCGTAAGGCTCTCCAGAGGGTAGTGAGGTCTGCACAACGCATCACCGGGGGCAAACTACCTGCCCTCCAGGACACCTACACCACCCGATGTTACAGGAAGGCCATAAAGATCATCAAGGACAACAACCACCCGAACCACTGCCTGTTCACCCCGCTATCATCCAGAAGGCGAGGTCAGTACAGGTGCATCAAAGCTGGGACCGAGAGACTGAAAAACAGCTTCTATCTCAAGGCCATCAGACTGTTAAACAGCCACCACTAACATTGAGTGGCTGCTGCCAACACACTGTCATTGACACTGACCCAACTCCAGCCACTTTAATAATGGGAGTTGATGGGAAATGATGTAAATATATCACTAGCCACTTTAAACAATGCTACCTTATATAATGTTACTTACCCTACATTATTCATCTCATATGCATACGTATATACTGTACTCTACATCATCGACTGCATCCTTATGTAATACATGTATCACTAGCCACTTTAACTATGCCACTTTGTTTACTTTGTCTACATACTCATCTCATATGTATATACTGTACTCGATACCATCTACTGTATGCTGCTCTGTACCATCACTCATTCATATATCCTTATGTACATATTCTTTATCCCCTTACACTGTGTATAAGACAGTAGTTTTGGAATTGTTAGTTAGATTACTTGTTGGTTATCACTGCATTGTCGGAACTAGAAGCACAAGCATTTCGCTACACTCGCATTAACATCTGCTAACCATGTGTATGTGACAAATAAAATTTGATTTGAAGTGGGAAAGCTTTCTCAGGTTTTCGCCTGCCATATGAGTTATGTTATACTCACAGACATCATTCAAACAGTTTTAGAAACGTCAGTGTTTTCTATCCCATACTAATAATAATATGCATATCTGGGACAGAGTATGCTCAACAGCTTCCTGTGTGTATCAAGAATGGTCCCCCACCCAAAGGACATCCAGCCAAGTTGACACAACTATGGGAAGCATTGGAGTCAACATTGGCTGGAACGCTTTCGCCACCTTGTAGAGTCCATGCCCTGATGAATGGAGGCTGTTCTGGGGGCAAAAGGGGGGGCAACTCAATATTAGGAAGGTGTTCCTAATGTTTGGTATAGTCAGTGCACATTTACATACAGCATCAACCGACACAACAATGGGCCCAAAAACAATAGTTTCCCAATCGATATCAGTGGGCCTGTTTCAATTGGTTCTTGTTGAGAAGTGGCTAGTTTCTATTGGCTGTTGTGAAGTAATGGCCTGTTTTTGATTGGCTGTGTGTGTAGGTTCCCAGTGGGGTCCTATCCCATCCAAAGCATAATCAAGTCCACCACCTCCCAGTTCTCCACTCAGACACACCTGGAGGAGGTGAGCTTACACCTCAGAACCATGCCATGACTCTATATCATGTGTCTGTGTATCAGATGCCTAGTGCATGTTGGTCTTCTCTCATGTCAACTGTGTGTGTGTGTGTGTGTGTGTGTGTGTGTGTGTGTGTGTGTGTGTGTGTGTGTGTGTAGGTCCAGGGTTTCTTCTCCAGTCTGAAGGAGCGGGGGTCTCAGATGCGTAGCGTCCAGGAGGCTTTAGAGACCATCAGACTGAACCAGCTCTGGATGGACAGGAACCTCCCAACACTCAGAATATGGCTCTAACATGGCTGCTTGGCAACTGTCGCTCCCGGCAACCTGCTCCGAGGGCCATGGCAACAGCAGTGTTTGCACTATAGTAGGGCTTGTGTCTCAAATGACATCATATTCCCCATATAGTGGCTACTTTATTTTTTCATTATGATCAAGAGTAGTTCACTATATAGGGAACAGGGTGTCCTATGAGTTGTAGTAGCCAGCTCAGGGTTGCTCTAGAGATTGGGTATCTGACCCCGTATCAATCAGACTCTAACTCCTTTCTCTCTATGCTGTCGACCAAACCTTCACACCGCTTTCATCACAACAGCATGCCTGGACACACAACAGAGTGTCTATCTTTCAAACTCAACGTGCTTCACATTGTATGGAGGCAACTCACCCCTTCCATCACCCCCTAGTGCTGTAGCATCCACCTAAGAAAGGACAAGGAATACAGGAAGAGAACATGCTGTGTAATCAGCGCTGGCAACATGTCATCAGTATGTGTCACCTGTGAAACTCTCATGGCTCAGTGACTAATTGTGCTCTCTCAGGCCCTGGCTCCGACTCCAGCCTCCACATGACTGTCCTACTGTCTGGGGGAGGAGGGGGATAATGTCTGTTGAAGGCCAGAGTAAGGCTACAGAGCTGACACACAATACAAAGGGGTTAGGTGACCGTGTACAGTAGACACGCTCAGCAGGCTACAGCCAGAACGTGTATATGTTGAAGGAAAATACCTTACTGTTTAGATCAGTAGTGTCCCCCCAAAAATGTGGGACTAAAAATGACAAACCAAATTGAAATTGTAAAAATGCTAATGGCGCTATATTTATAGCGTTTATGACTGTCCAGCTCACTAATAATAACTAAAATTAAAACTAGACAGTCGGGGAGCATCGAAAATTCTCAAAATGATAGATAGAGGACAATTTTTTTTGCAGATTTTGGCACTTTTTAAATATTTGTTTTTAAAGAGCGAATGTGGCCCTCAGGGTAAAATGAGTTTGAGACACCTGGTTTAAATGCTCCCAAAGTGAAACTCTACCACATTTCTACCACTGTCGGTCTGTTAGTTAGACCTCAAGAAGTGTGGGTTCACAACTTACTGTTACGAGATACCATAGTAGAATACATAACGTGTCAATTCAAAATTTGGTAGTGCCTCAGCAGTTTTCCTCTTGTTATGTCAGTCACTGACAGTCAATCAACTAGCCCATGTCAGCTAACATCGATTGCTAGGTAAGTTAGTCTAGCCAGCTATCTAAACCTTGTAGTAATCATAGCCGAATTACTGACTGGGCATCCAAGGCACATGCCCAGGGGCCCTGACCTCCAGGGGGCCCCTCGTTTCATTTTGTTATTCACTCTCACGGATATCATAGGAACATGGCATAAGCCATAGCAAACTGTATAGAACTGCAGGGAATTAGCATTAAATGTGGCAAAATGTCTCACCATCCCATGGAAAAATGTGTACAACCACATGAAATTAGTCATGTTGAATTGCTGAAAATCTGCTTTAAAATATTGGCAATCAGAATGTGTTGTTAGGTGTCAAGTTATACGGCTACGATTTGATTCATGTTTCAAGAACCTAAAAAGCTCACGTTGACCTTTTTAAAAAAATATTTCTAAATAAATTATTTATTTTTTTGGGCTGCAGCTCATCACTCAGAATATATTTTGGTACACCAAGCCCACGAGTTTGAGCCCCCCTGGTGTAAACGTTGGGTGAACTAAACACCCCGGCACTTCTGTTGACGTAACTTTCATTGTTATATTTTGACAGTTAATGTCATACATTCATGTTTATCTAACAATGGTTTCAGTAACTGGCCTGCTGTCTAGCTTTATTCAGATTGAAGGAGTATAGTTAAGACAGCTTTCCGCTTTTCCTTTGCGTACGAGGCAATCTGTGTCCAGAATATTTAATTCTCACAATGCTTGTGAAGATGTAATGCTACTACTATCCTTACGTTGCTTTTTGATCATGTTTTCTGTGCGTGCAGATTTTTTTCTTTCGTTTTTGATTTTTGGTTGTATATATGGTGTATAGTGTGATGCCTCAGATGTATGAGTCCTGGTCAAATGCTTTTAATGGTTTTGTTTTTACTAAAGAACAAAGTGTACTGATGAATGTGAGGTCACTTCAAGGGCTCAGGATCTTGTATGAAACACAGCTAACTGTAGATCCATATTAGGGTTGGGTGGCTGCACCATGGTTCTTCTCAATTTAAGTGGTGGTAATAATGAAATCAACAACTTCTTTAAATAATAATGTAAGTTTTTAAAGTACAGGGTTGCCTGATTGTTTCTGTCTTTTCCATTTAAGGAGTTTAGTGAGTGACCTAACAGTGTTGCGTCTGTATACCTGGGTAGTGCAGTTTTAGCTGTGTCTGTAGTCCAACAGTCTTCTGTCGTTGGTTAGCCTGGCTTGGTGGGCTAGGTTACGTTGTCTCACTATGTGTGAGCTCTATGGTACTCCGTTGTCTATTGTAGCCCTGTTGTTTTCGACTCTGTGTGGAAGATGATTGTATCAGCCTCCCGTCTGACTCTGGGTAGAAGATGATTGTATCAGCCTCCGGTCTGACTCTGGGTAGAAGATGATTGTATCAGCCTCCCGTCTGACTCTGGGTAGAAGATGATTGTATCAGCCTCCCGTCTGACTCTGGGTAGAAGATTATTGTATCAGCCTCCCGTCTGACTCTGGGTAGAAGTTCCCTGTAGCAACAGATCTATGATCAGTTACACAACAATTCAGACCTTAATCAAATATAAAACTGACCTTGGGTCAGTGTCTAGGGCACAGTTAAATGAGGAGGACGGGCTTCTGGTAATGGCTGGACCAGAATAATGGTATCAAATGTATCGAACACAGCTTCCATGTGTTTTGATGCCATTCCAATTCCTCCGTACCAACCATTATTTTGAGCCGTCCTCTCCTCAGCAGCCTCCACTGGTCTAGAGGTAACGACCTCTCTGCTGCAGCAGCATTGGCTCAGATGTTGGCAACCACTGAATGTCCTCAAGGAGCTCTTCTATTACATAACATGACAAATGAATATCTGAGCTTCTAATGTAGCTTCTCTTCTAATCTGAAGCCTCAGAGGTCTGTAGCTATGTCTCCTGTTTGGTACTGTCTCAATCTGAAGGAGGGTTTACTTCTCACTCTGAATGTTGTGATGTCATGTTGAAAACATTGGAACAGCTAGGTCGTATTGGCCGTTATGATATGTCTATTATGAAATCTATCTTGGGTGCAGAATTGTCAGTGTATTCCTATGCCAAGTCCACCTCGATTGTTGCTCATCATTTTAAACTGTTTTGCACTGGGGTTGAATGATGCTGAATATTGTCAGGCTCTTCATGTCATGAAAAAAAGACGAATAAAATGTTTTCTGGACTTTCGCTGTTCTGTATTTGTGTGCTAAGCGTGGTCTGTGTTCAGCAGTTAGTGTCCGCTTGAGGCTTACCTAAATGTACGGCCTTTCTAGGGAGTTTTTCCTAGCCACCGTGCTTCTACACCTGCATTGCTTGCTGTTTGGGGTTTTAGGCTGGGTTTCTGTACAGCACTTTGTGACATCAGCTGTTGTAAGAAGAGCTTTATAAATACATTTCATTGATATAAAGGCAATGTAGAATATACAGAGCTAGCACAGATATAACAACGAGACAGATATTTCACTGGACGTATAACAGAAGCGTCCGTGTGGTGTTTCCCACTCACTCACTACCAAATTTTGTCATCAATGAAACATTTGATCTCAATATGGTTTTCTGCTCCCAAAACTAAAATCTGTGCAGAACAGATTGGATAAAGATTTGTAGACTTTACCCTTTGCCAAAGTTTATAAAAAAATGTGTTGTTTAGGAGTGCAAATACGAATTTAGTTATTGCACACTCGCACATCACAGAGTAGGCGTTCCCTAACGGAAATATGCAAATATATGCTTGATCTCGCTAGCTCATGCTTGGCTATAACCATCTTGCTTGTTCTGCCCACTATGACTCATTTGTCCCATTGGTAATGACAGACCACAGCCTATCTTAGTTATTTAAAAAAATGGGAGCTGGTGTTCTGTTATTGGATTGTGTATGGTTAATTACACAACTAGACCACCAGAGGATGCTCTTTCCCTCTCCCAGTGAGGCCTTGCTGTCCTCAGCCTTTTTCCTCATATCTATGGATGAGGGCACATTTTAATACAACGTAAATATATTGTATGAAAACACAACCTTAAACTATTTCTTTCATGTTTGTGCACCAATCAACTCCTGTCGTACACTGGCTATGGGACTGTATACACCGAACAAAAATATAAACGCAACATGTCAAGTGTTGGTCCTGTGTTTCATGAGCTGAAATAAAAGATCCCAGATATTATCAGTACGCACAAAAAGCTAATTTCTCTCAAATGTTGTGCACACATTTGTTTACATTCCTTATAGTGAGCATTTATTTGTCAAGATAATCCATCCACCTGACAGGTATGGCATATCAAACATCTGATTAAAAAGCATGATCATTACACAGGTGCACCTTGTGCTAGGGACAATAAAAGGCCACTCTAAAATGTGCAGATTTGTCACACAACACAATGCCACCGATGTCTCAAGTTTTGAGGAAGCGTGCAATTGGCATTCTGACTGCAGCCGCGGCTGGAGGACTTGGGGGAGGTGGTGGTTGTAGTTGCCAGTAGCCACCATGAGAAGACACCGGGATGTTGAAGGGAAGAGTGAACACTGGCAGGTCCCAACGACTGTTAATGGAGGCCAACGTACTGTACAATATAGGGCCGGAGGAGAGGAGGTTAATGTATCCTGCTCTACCATGATGACACATAATAACCTCTAATCTCTCTAGTAGCAACAAGACACAGTCAAGGTCAAATCTAGCCAGGCATCAACCGTATGTTCTGTTTTAACCATTTGGGTGAAACTTATTACACTGTTCTTTCTTATATAAGAAAAGTTGATTGTCACAAGTGATTGACACAGATGTGGTTGGATATGTGGCAGTAAGCCCATGCTAACGGAGGGCACTATCTACGTGGCTTCAGGGCACCAGAGAGCATTTCAATTGTCGCTCTTTAACCTCTCTAGGGTAGGTGGGACGCGTACCACCTGGCCAACATCCAGTGAAATTGCAGAGTGTGAAATTTAAAAAATACTAAATTCAAATATTTAACATTCTTGAAAATATATTTGTTATACATCAAAATAAAGCTTAACTTAATCCAGCCGCTGTGTCAGATTTCAAAAAGGCTTTAAGGCGAAAGCAAACCATGCAATTATCTGAGGACAGCACACCACATACAAACACATGAAAATCATATTTCAACCAGGCAGGTGCACCACAAAAGTCAGAAAAAGCAATATAATTAACGCCTTTGAAGATCTTCTTCTGTTGGTACCTGAAAAATGTCCCAGAAACATCACAAATGGTCTTTTTGTTCGATAATGTCCTTCTTTATGTCCCAAAAATGTCCATTTATTTGGCGCGTTTGATTCAGAAATACACGGGTTTCAACTCGCCCATCATGCCTACAAACTATCTAATAAATTACCTGTAAACTTGGTCCAAACATTTCAAACAACGTTCCTAATCCAACCTCAGGTACCCTAAAACGTAAATAATCAATACAATTTAAGACGGAATAAACTGTTTCTAATAAAAACGTGAAGTTCACACTCACCAAAAGAGTCCACCTGGAGTGACACTTACAATGAATAGCACTACTTCTTCATTTCTCAAAAGAATAACATAGAACAATTTCTAAAGACTGTCAACATCTAGTGGAAGCCATAGGAACTGCAACCAGGTTCCTAACAATAAGGGAGTCCCATAGAAAACAATTGGAAAATCCTATGACCTCAATTTTTTTTCTACCCTGGATGGTTTGTCCTCGGGGTTTCGCCTGCCAAATCAGTTCTGTTGTACTCACAGACTATTTTAACAGTTTTAGAAACGTTAGAGTGTGCATATCCTATCTTCTGCGACTGAATAACAGGCAGTTTACTTTGGGCACGCTTTTCATCCGGATGTCAAAATACTGCCCCCTTCTTTTTTCTTCTTTTAAAAAAAATGTTTTTTACTTCAGTTTATTTAGTAAATACTTTCTTAACACTTATGTTTCTTAAAACTGCATAGTTGATTAAGGGCTTATAAGTAAGCATTTCACTGTAAGGTCTACTACACCTGTTGTGTTCGGTGCATGTGACAAATACAATTTGATTTGATTATGTTCTCATTCTTTTCTCAAATCATATGTCAAGTGTAAGCATTGTCATAGCTGGGACGTTTATGCAAGATCTGTCCGTCTGTCTGTCTGTCTGATCAGATATGTTTCCTCTTTTGCCCTGTTATTAGTGGAAGTGACAAGGTAGAAAGTGATTCATGTCATTTTGACCCGATGATGTGATAGAGGCAGACAGTAAATAGAGCTAGACACAATAGAGACAAGCATAATAGTCTGTCATTTGTACGCAATGATGAGATAAAAGTCCCTTTGACCAGATGACGATCTAAGTGGGCCAGAGAGCCACCTTTTCCTGATAATGAAAAGAGGGCCTTCTTCTAATGCGCAATTCACGTCCAAAACCACATGAGGGTGGATATCAGGTCATCTGACGGGGTATCTGGTGGCACTATCTACACATTAAGATCATCATCTGGTTCAAATGACATCACTTTCTACCTTCTCTACCCCACTTTCACAGATGACGGGATGACAGGGGAAAATAATCTCCTGTTCACCGTAACAATGACAGGAGGTGAATAGAGATGTCATGATCTGTGATGCAGGTTCTAGTGTCAAACATCTGCTGTCCCACCAAATAGTCTTTGTTCGATTTTATTCTGAGGCAATTCTCTTCTTATGATGTTGTGTTCCACCTATCACAGTGTTACACGGAGATTGACCTTGGCCCATGTATCTCTCACACGCACACTGAGGGCTGCTGAGAGCGTCCATTTGACTTCAGCTATTGAACTACAATATTTGAAGAAGATTCAGTGAGCAGCTCCTTTTATAGTATTTTATTTTAGCCAGAATTCAGTAGTGTCTATGTTGTGTTTTTAACATCTCTTTAAGTCATTTTTAATTATTGTTCCTATTGTGTTTTATTCTAGATTTGACTTTTGTTTGAATAAAATACTTCAACTGCACAGCTGTATAATGTTTGATTGTATTAATTTATAAGGAATGGCCTGAATGGAATGTGGCTAGAGCATTGTGTGTACGGTATGTTATGGCTCTCTCCGTTGTCTATTTTTCAGACTGACCATCCTCCCAAGCTCAATAAATACCCAGGAACGAACGAACGAACGGACGGACAGACGTGTCAGTCTCCTTTTCAAAGTTGTTGACAAATTGGTCCGCAGAGAGGGAGGTGGGAGGAGGTGGAAGATAAAGGAGGGATGGGAAAGAGTTTCCTAGGGTTACAGGCAGAAGCTTGGAATTTAGAGTGATAGAAAGTGGCTTCAGCAGCAGATAAAGAGGAAGAGAAGGTAGAAAGGAGGGAGTGGAAGGATGATCGGTCCTCAGGAAGTTTAGTTTTCCTCCATTTTCGCTCAGCTACCTGCAGCCCCGCTCTGTAAGCTCGCAATGAGTCACAGCCACGGAGCAGGAGGGGAAGGGAGGGCCGAGCCGGCTGGGAGAAAAGAGGACAGTGCGAAATGACAGGATGCGGAAAGGGAGAAGGCTAGGGTTGAAGAGGCAGAATCAGGAGACAGGAAGGAGAACGATTTAGCAGAAGGGAGAGATGATAAGATAGAAGAGGGAGAGAGAGAGCGAAGATTGCAACGGTTGCATGACCATCTGGGCCGGGGCTGAGTGGCCAGGGTTGGAGGAAATGGAGACAGAAAAGGAAACAAAGTAGTGATCAGAGACCTGGAGTGGGGTTGCAGTGAGATTAGTAGTCGAACAGCCTCTAGTAAAGATGAGGTCAAGCGTATTGCCTGCCTTGTGAATGGGAGGGGACTGGGAAAGGGTGAGCTCAAAAGAGGCAAGGAGTGGAAATAGAGAGTTGGAAAGAAATGAATCAAAGCAGACTGCAGTCTGGAGGTTGATGTCGCCAAGTACGAAGAGCAGTGAGCCACCGTCAGGAAATCAGCTTATCAAGGTGTCAAGCTACATTGATGTACTCTGGTGGGTGATGAATGACAACAATGTTAAGTTTTAGTGGACAAGGGACAGTGACAGTATGGAATTCAAATGTGGAGATATCCAGGTGAGAGTGGGAATATTTGGGGTTAGTGTTAGAGGCATGTTTTGTCCACTACAGTCTAGTGTAGTCTGGGTAGGAGTGATGCTGCCCTCTGCTGTACTGACAGGTGACTGGCGTGTTACTCAACACTACCAGTTGTCTTCTCCTGTGCTCTCTGTCCAATCCTCCACAACTCATCTCTCTCTCTCTCTATTGCAGGCACTGACACAGGAACAGCCTGTAAACTTTAAAAAAAGCCCATTCACAGATACACACACACACACACACAGATATAGAGCAATGGTGAACCACACAAGAAAGCACCCAAAAATGTGTGAGTGTATATCTGGGAGTTCCGCAACAGTCTATGGAACCTGATACTTCATGACATCCGATCACAGGAATGTGCCTTTCCTTCTCCTGGAGAGAGACTCTTCTGGCCTGACGCCCAATCACATCCCCGTGTGTGTGTGTGTGTGTGTGTGTGTGTGTGTGTGTGTGTGTGTGTGTGTGTGTGTGTGTGTGTGTGTGTGTGTGTGTGTGTGTGTGTGTGTGTGTGTGTGTGTGTGTGTGTGTGTGTGTGTGTGTGTGTGTGTGTGTGTGTGTGCATCAAAATTGTTTTAACTGGAAACACTTGATAGAATACTACAGTTTACTATAGAATACTACAGTACTTAGCTGTAGTATACTGTATAATTCTATACTACATACACACTGTAGTATCCCTCAATCATGTGAAGAATTTACTATCAAATGTTGTAGTATACCTTAGAATACTAGGGTAAATTCAACAGTATACTACAGACTGCAAAAACACTACATGTCTGCAAAAACACAATGTTTTTTTACCATAGTAATACTGCAGTATTTAATTTGCATATACCCTGCCCATTCCCCTCACCCATATCCCATTTTGTGCCACTCATAAGTGAGAAATCTACAAGCCAAGTATAGACCACATATTGTGTTCTCTATAGGTTATAGAAAAGAGTAGAAGCTCTGAACTTTCTGTTTAGACCGCAGTCCTACCTACAGGTTATGGACATTTGCTCTTTTAGTATATGTCTAGTAGGTTTCCTCAAGGAAAAAGCTCCCACTTCTAAGTCAAAGGTAATAAAACATAAATACCTAGTATATACTACAGTTTTCTTTACAACATAATTAATACTATAGTAAACTGTAAATACTATACTATAGTAATGTCTGCAACACTATAGTAAATACTACTGTATTCACTGTAGTGTTTTTGCAGTCATTAGTCCTCACACTACAAAACACAACAGTGAATACCACAGTAAAGTCCACAAAAACAGTACTGTGAATACTATAGTATTTATACCATAGTATAATGTAGTATTTTGTCATTTGGGCAAAACATTTATGCACACAAACACACACATACAACTACAGAGAGAGCAATGATATAAACTAATGACTAGAGAGAGAAAGAGTGCGAGAACCTGAGCCTTCGCCTTCACTATGGTGAATCACTAAAACAATACAGAAATACACTATGGAAAAAGAAGGAACAGCACGTCAGAAATCAGTTCAATGTAATTGAATAATCCATAGAATCTAACCACTTCTGGGTTAGATTCTAACCCTTCTGGGTTAGATTTGAACACACTAAACAAACAACAACACGAAGATTATTATTATTATTATATTATTACAACACGAAGAGTTATATATCCAAAATGAAGATGTGTGGATAAACCACTTCTCCAATCTTTTTGGCTCTATAACAAAGAACAAAGAACAAAAACTTAAACATGATCAAATCCAAATCTTAGAATCAACTATTAAATACTACCAGAACGCACTGGATTCTCCAATTACATTGAATGAAATACAGGACAAAAGACAAACACTCCAACCCAAAAAGGCCTGTGGTGTTAATGGTATCCTAAATTAAATGATAAAATATACAGACCACAAATTGGCTATACTTAAACTTTTTAACATTATCCTCAGCTCTGGCATCTTCCGTCATTGTAACTAGGAATTTGTTCTTAACTGGTTTGCCTAGTTAAATGAAGGTTAAATACACAAAATAAAAGGACTGATTTGACCCCAAGGACAAATCTGATCCCAATAACTAACGTGGGATATGTGTCAACAGCAACCATGGGAAACACCTCTGTATTATCATTAGCAGCAGACTCATACATTTCTTCAGTGAAAACAATGTACAGGCTTTTTACCAAATTACCATACGACCGACCATGTATTCACCCTGCTCACCCTAATTGACGAGTAGCCAAACCAAAACAAAGGCAAAGTCTTCTTATGCTTTATTGATTTCAACAAAGCTTTTGACTCAATTTGGCAAGAGGGTCTGGTATACAAATTGATGAATAGTGGAGTTGGGGAAAAAACATAACATTATAGAATATATGTACACAAACATTGGCAAAATATTGGGGGGAAAAACACACATTCCTTTCTGAAAGGCCGTGTGGTGAGACAGGGATGCAAATTGAGCCCCACCCCGTTCAACATACAGTTGAAGTCTGAAGTTTACATACACTTAGGTTGGAGTCATTAAAACTCGTTTTTCAACCACGACACAAATTTCTTGTTAACAAACTATAGTTTTGGTAAATCGGTTAGGACATCTACTTTGTGCATGAAATAAATTTTCCAACAATTGTTTACAGACAGATTATTTCACTTATAATTCACTGTATCACAATTCCTGTGGGTCAGAAGTTTACATACACTAAGTTGACTGTGCCGTTAAACAGCTTGGAAAATTCCAGAAAATAATGTCATGGCTTTAGAAGCTTCTGATAGGCTAATTGACATAATTTGAGTCAATTGGAGGTGTACCTGTGGATGCATTTCAAAGCCTACCTTAAACTCAGTGCCTCTTTGCTTGACATCATGGGAAAATCAAAAGAAATCCGCCAAGACCTCAGAGAAAAATATACCGCTCAGGAAGGAGACGCGTTCTGTCTCCTAGAGATGAACGTACTTTGGTGCAAAAGGTGCAAATCAATCCCAGAACAACAGCAAAGGACCTTGTGAAGATGCTGGAGGTAACAGGTACAAAGTATTTATATCCACAGTAAAATTTGTCCTATATCGACATAACCTGAAAGGCCGCTCAGCAAGGAAGAAGCCATTGCTACAAAACCACCATAAAAAGCCAGACTACGGTTTGCAACTGCACATGGGGACAAAGATCATACTTTTTGGAGAAATGTCCTCTGGTCTGATGAAACAGAAATATAACTGTTTGGCAATAATGAACATCGTTATGTTTGGAGGAAAAAGGGGGAGGCTTGCAAGCTGAAGAACACCATCCCAACCGTGAAGCATGGGGGTTGCAGCATCATGTTGTGGGGTGCTTTGCTACAGGAGGGACTGGTGCACTTCACAAAATAGATGGCATTATGAGGGAGGAAAATTATGTGGATATATTGAAGCAACATCTCAAGACATCAGTCAGGAAGTTAAAGCTTAGTCGCAGGTGGGTCTTCCAAATGGACAAGGACCCCAAGCATTCTTCCAAAGTTGTGGCAAAATGGCTTAAGGACAACAAAGTCAAGGTATTGGAGTGGCCATCACAAAGCCCTGACCTCAATACCATAGAAAATGTGTGGGCAGAACTGAAAAAGCGGGTGCGAGCAAGGAGGCCTACAAACCTGACTCAGTTACACTCGAGCTCTGTCAGGAGGAATGGGCCAACAATTACCCAACTTATTGTGGGAAGCTTGCGGAAGGCTACCCGAAACGTTTGACCCAAGTGTAAATTGTTTAAGGCAATGCTAATTGAGTGTATGTAAACTTCTGACCCACTGGGAATGTGATGAAAGAAATAAAAGCTGAAATAAATCATTCTCTCTACTATTATTCTGACACTTAAATAAAGTGATGATCCTAACTGATCTAAGACAAGGAATTCTTACTAGGATTAAATGTCAGAAATTAATGTCAGGAATTGTGAAAACTGAATTTAAATGTATTTGGCAAAGGTGTATATAAACTTCCGACTTTAACTGTATATTTCAATGAATTGGTGAGGGCACTGGAACAGTCTGCAGCACCCGGCCTCACCCTACTAGAATCTGAAGTCAAATGTCCACTGTTTGCTGTTGATCTGGTGCTTCTGTCCCGAACCAAGGAGGGCCTACAGCAGCACCTAGATATTTTGCACAGATTCTGTCAGACCTGGGCCCTGACAGTTAAAATAATGGTGTTCCAAAAATGGTCCAGTTACCAGGACCACAAATACAAATTCCATATAGACACCATTGCCCTAGAG